>NC_045721.1:28533791-28692742 GCF_009834535.1 Camelus ferus
GGAATTCTGATTGTGGCGAGGTTCCGCCTCCTTTCTACAGCACCTGGATCTCCTAGGAGCCCATCCGCGTTTTAATCCCCGAGTTTCTCCTAGTCGGGCTGCCGGGAAAGTCGGGGTTCGGCAAGAAATGCAGGTAGCATCTAGTGCCTCCCCCTGGACAGATGAGGTATTAGCGGAATTCTCCCTGCCAGGGAAAATCTGTGAAAACCAGGCAGTTTTGTGGATGGCGGCCCCAAAACTCCCCCACCCTCGGGCCGTTCCGGAATTCTGAGTGTGCGAGATTCCGTCCTCCCTCTGCAGCAGCTGGGAAACTCATAGGAGCATCCGCGTGTCTTCCCCGAGTTTCCCTAGTGCGGGCTGCAGGGTACAGGCTGGGTGGGCTGGAACGCAGGTAAAATCTAGTGCATCCCTATGGACAGATGAGGCAATTAGCGGAATTACAACCCTGCCAGGGAACCACTGTGACAACCAGCGCTGGGTGTGGAGGGTGGCCACAAAAACTCCCTCCCCTCTCGGCAGGCCACCGGAATTCTGAGCGTGGCGAGGTTCCGTCCTCTCTCTGCAGCACCTGGATCTCCTAGGAGCCATCCGCGTGTGTTCCCCGAGTGTCTCCTAGTGCGGGTGGACTGACAGGGAGAGGCGGGGGTTGGGCTAGAAATGCAGGTAGCATCTAGGCCTATCCCGGACATATGATTAATTAGCGGAATCCCGCTGCCAGGGAACACCTGTGACCCAGGCAGCTGCGTGGTGGGCGGCCGCCCCAAAACCTCCCCCACCCACTCGACCGCGTTCCGGAATTCTGAGTGTGGGGAGGTTCCGTCCTCTAGTCTGCAGCGCTGGATCCTCCTAGGAGCCATCCGTGTCTTCCCCGAGTGTCTCCAGTGTGGGCAGCCGGGGAAAGGTAGGGGTTGGGCTGGAATTGCAGATAGCATCTAGTGCCTCCCCCTGGACAGATGAGGTAATTAGCGGTATTCTTCCTGTCATGGAACACCTGTGACACCAAGCAGCTGCGGGGGTGCGCCCAAACTTCCCCCACGCACTCAGCCGCGTTCCGGATTCTGATGTGGCAGGATCCGTCCTCTGTCTGCATCTCCTGGGATTCATAGGAGCCGTCCGCGTGTCTTCTTTAGTGTCCCATAGTGCGGGCTGCCTGGAAATGCGGGGTTTGGCTGGAAATGAAGGTAGCATCTGTTCATCCCCCTGGCTGATGAGTATTTAGTTGAATTCCCCAGCCTGGAAAAACCTGTGACAACAGGCATCTGCGTAGGGGCGGCCCAAACCTCCGCACCAATCGGCCGCGTTCCGGATTTTGAGTGTGGCAAGGTTCCGTCCTTTTTCTGCCAGAGCCTGGGATCTCCTAGGAGCCTCCGCATGTCTTACCAGTTTATCCTAGAGCGGGCTGCCGAGGAAAGGCGGGGGTGGGCTGGAAATGCAGGTAGCATCTTAGTGCTACCCTGGACAAAAGAGGTAATTAGCGGAACTTCCCCATGCCAGGGAACACATGTGACACCAGGCATCTGCGTGGAGGGCAGCCCCAAACCTCCCCATGCACTCGACCCCCGTTCCAAAATTCTGAGTGTGGCGAGTTTCGTCTCTGTCTGCAGCGACTGGGATCTCCTAGGAGCCCGCACCGAGACTTCCCAGAGTTTATCTATGCGGTTGCCGGGGAAGGCAGGGGTAGCCCTGGAAATGCAGGTAGAATCTAGTGGCCCTGGACCCCGGGCGATAAGGTAATTGCGGAATTCCACTGCCAGGGAACACCTGTGACACCAGGCAGCTAGCGTGGAGGGCGGCCCCAAAACTACACTCCCCACACACTCGGCCGCGTTTCCAAATTTCTGAGTGTGGCGAGGTTCCGTCCTCGTCTGCAGCGCCTGGGATCTCCTAGGGAGCCCTCCAGCGTGGTTTCCCCGAGTGAGTATTATGCGGGCTGCATGGGGAAGTCGGGGGTTTTGCTGGAAATGCAGGTAGCATCTAGTGCCTCACCCTGGACAGATGAGATACTTAGCGGAATTCCCCCTCCCAGGGAACACATTTGAAACAGGCAGCTGCGTGTAGGGGGCGCCAAACCTCCCCCCATGCACTCGACCCCGTTCCGGAATTCTGAGTGTGGCCAGGTACCGTCCACTGCTGCACGCCTGGGATCTCCTAGGAGCCCTTCCCGTGTCTCCCGAGTTTCTCCTAGTGGCGGGCTGCTGGAGAAAGGCGGGGTTTGGGCTGGAAAGCAGGTAGCATCTAGTGATTTCACCTGGACATATGAGGTAATAGCGGACTTCCCTCTGCAAGGGAACACCTGTGACAAGGCAAGCTGCTTGGAGGGCGGCCCCAACCTCCCCCACACACTCGGCCGGGTTCCGGAATTCTGAGTGTGGGGAGGTTCCGTCCTCTGTGTGCAGCGCCTTGGATATACTAGGAGCCCTCCGCGTGTCTCCCCGAGCGTCTCCTAGTGCGGGCTTCATGGGAAAATAGGGATTAGGCTGGGAAATGCAGGTAGCATCTAGTGCCTCCCTCTGGACAGATGAGGGTATTTAGCGGCTTCCCCCTGCCAGGGAACACCTGTGAAACCAGGCAGCTGAGTGGAGGGCGGCCCCAAACCTCCCCCACCCACTTCGGCCGGGTTCCGGAATTCTGAGTGTGGGAGGTTCCGTCCTCTGTCTGCAGCGCCTGGGATCTCCATAGGAGCCCTCCGCATGTCTCCCCGAGGGACTCTTATGTGGGCTGCAGGGGAAAGGCGGGGGTTGGGCTGCAAATACTGGTAGCATCTAGTGCCTCCCTCTGGACAGATGAGGTATTTAGCGGAATTCCCCCTGCCAGGGAACACCTGTGACACCAGGCAGCTGCGTGGTGGGCGGCCCCAAACCTCCCCCTCCCACTCGGCCTCGTTCCGGCATTCTGAGTGTGGGGAGGTTCCGTCCTCTGTCTGCAGCGACTGGGATCTCCTAGGAGCCCTCCCGGACTCTTCCCAGAGTTTCTCCTAGTGCGGGTGTTGCCGGGGAAAGGCGGGGGTAGGCCTGGAAATGCAGGTAGCATCTAGTGCCTCCCCCTGGACAGATGAGGGTATTTAGCGACTTCCCCCTGCCAGGGTAACACCTGTGGACACCAGGCAGCTTCGTGGAAGGCGGCCCCAGACCTCCCAAACCCATTTGGCCGCGTTCCGGAATTCTGATTGTGGCGAGGGTTCCGTCCTCTTGTCTGCAAGCACCTGGGATTTCCTAGGAGCCATCCGCGTGTCATCCCAGAGTGTCTCCTAGTGCGGGCTGCCGGGGAAATGCGGGGGTTGGGCTGGATATACAGGTAGCATCTAGTGCCTCCCCCTGGACAGATGAGGTAATTAGCGGACTTCCCCCTGCTAGGGAACACCTGTGACAATCAAGCAGCTGCGTGTGGGCGGGCCCCAACCTCCCCGACCCACTAGGGCGCGTTCCGGAATTCTGAGTGTGGGGAGGTTCCGTCCACGGTCTGCAGCGCCTGGGATCTCCTAGGAGCCCTCCGCCTGACTTCCCCGAGTGTATCCTTGAGCGGGCAGCCAGGGTAAAGGCGGGGGTTGGGCTGGAAAAGCAGATAGCCATCTAGTGCCTCCTCTTGGAGAGATGAGGCAATTAGCGGACTTCCCCCTGCCAGGGGAACACATGTGACACCAGGCAGCTGCGTGGATGTCGGCCCCAAATTTCCCCCACCCACTCGAACCCGTTCCGGAATTCTGAGTGTGGCGAGGTTCCGTCCTCTGTCTGCAGAGCCTGGGATCTCCTAGGAGTCCTCCGCGTGTCTTCCCCGAATGTCTCCTATTGCGGGCTGACAGGTAGAGGTGGGGGTTGGGCTAGAAATGCAGGTAGCATCTAGTGCCTACCCCTGGACATATGAGGAAATTAGCGGAATTCCCCCTGCCAGGGAACACCTGTGACACTAGGCAGCTGCGTGGAGGGCGGCCCAAAACCTCCCCCACCCACTCGACCGCGTTCCGGAATTCTGAGTGTGGGGAGGTTCCGTCCTCTTTCTGCAGCGCCTGGGATCTCCTAGGAGCCCTCCGCGTGACTTCCACGAGTGTCTCCTTGTGCGGGCTGCAGGGAAAACGCGGGGGATAGGCTAGAAATGCAGGTAGCATCTAGTGCCTCCCCCTGGACAGATGAGGTAATTAGCGGAATTCCCCATGCCAGGGAATACCTGTGACACCAGGCAGCTGCTTGGAGGGCGTACCCAAAACTCCCCCACACACTTGGCCGCGTTCCGGAATTCTGAGTGTGGCGAGGTTCCGTCCTCAGTCTGCAGAGCCTGGGATCTACTAGGAGCCCTCCTCGTATCTTCCCCGAGTGTCTCTTACTGTGGGCAGCCGGGGAAAGGTGGGGGTTGTGCTGGAAATGCAGGTAGAATCTAGTGCCTCCCCCTGGACAGATGAGGTAATTAGCGGTCTTCTTCCTGCCATGGAACACCTGTGACACCAAGCAGCTGCGTGGGGTGCGGCCCCAAACTTCCCCCACGCACTCAGCCGCGTTCCGGATTTCTGAGTGTGGCGAGGATCCGTCCTCTGTCTGCATCTCCTGGGATCTCATAGGAGCCGTCCACGTATCTTCCCCTAGTGTCCCATAGTGCGGGCTGCCCTGGAAATGCGGGGTTTGGGCTGGAAATGCAGGTAGCATCTAGTTCATCCCCCTGGACTGATGAGGTATTTAGTTGAATTCCCCCTGCCTGGGAAAACCTGTGACAACAGGCATCTTCGTAGAGGGCGACCCCAAACCTCCCCCACCCACTCGGCCGCGTTCCGGATTTCTGAGTGTGGCGAGGTTCTGTCCTCTTTCTGCAGAGCCTGGGATCTCCTAGGAGCCCTCCGCATGTCTTACCCGAGTGTATCATAGAGCGGGCTGCCGAGGAAAGGCGGTGGTTTTACTGGAAAATCAGATAGCATCTAGTGCCTCCTCTTGGAGGGATGAGGCAATTAGCGGATTTCCCCCTGCCAGGGAACACATGTGACACCAGGCATCTGCGTGTAGGGCGGCCACAAACTTCCCCCACCCACTCGAACCCGTTCCGGAATTCTGAGAGTGGCGAGGTTCCGTCTTCTGTCTGCATCGCCTGGGATCTACAAGGAGCCCTCCTCGTGTCTTCCCAGAGTCTCTCCTAGTGCGGGCTGCCGGGGAAAGTCGGGGGTGGGCTGAAAATGCAGGTTGCATCTAGTGCCTCCCCCTGGACAGATGAGGTAATTACCGGAATTACCCCTGCCATGGAACACCTGTGACACCATGCAGCTGCGTGGAGGGCGGCCCCAAACCTCACCCACAGACTCGGCCGCGTTCCGGAATTCTGAGTGTGGGGAGGTTCCGTCCTCTGTCTGCAGTGCCTGGGATCTTCTAGGAGCCCTCCGCGTGTATTCCCTGAGTGTCTCCTAGCGCGGTCTTCCGGTGAAAGGCTGGGGTTGCACTGGAAATGCAGTTAGAATCTAGTGCCTCCCCCTGGATAGATGAGGTAATTAGCGGAATTCCCCCTGCCAGAGTACACCTGTGACACCATGCAGCTGCGTGGAGGTTGGCCCCAATCCTCCCCCACCCACTCGGCCGCGTTCCGGATTCTGAGTGTGGCGAGGTTCCGTCCTCTTTCTGCAGCGCCTGGGATCTCGTAGGAGCCCTCCGCATGGCTTACCCGAGTGTATCCTAGAGCGTGCTGCCGAGGAAAGGCGGGGGTTGTGCTGGAAATGCAGGTAGCATCTAGTGCCTACCTCTGGACTAAAGAGGTAATTAGCGGACTTCCCCCTGCCAGGGAACACATGCGACACCAGGCAGCTGCGTGTAGGGCGTCCCCATACCTCCCCAACCCACTCGGGCGCGTTCCGGAATTCTGAGAGTGCCGAGGTTCCGTCCTCTGTCTGCTTTGCCTGGGATCTCCTAGGAGCCCTCCGCGTGTCTTCCCCGATTGTTACCTAGTGCCGGCTGCCTGGAAATGCGTGGGTTGGCCTGGAAATGCAGGTAGCATCTAGTGCCTCCCCCTGGACAGATGAGGTAATTAGCGGACTTCCCCATGCCAGGGAACACCTGTGACACCTGGCAGCTGCGTGGAGGGCGGGCCCCCAAACATCCCCCACCCACTCGGGCGCGTTACGGATTTCTGAGTGTGGCGAGGTTCCGTGCGCAGTCTACAGCGCCTGGGATTACCTAGGAGCCATTCGCGTGTCTTCCCGAGTGTCTCCTAGTTGGGCTGCCGGGGGAAAAGCGGGGGTTGTCCTGGAAATGCAGGTAGCATCTAGTGCCTCCCCCTGGACAGATGAGGAAATTAGCGGTCTTCCTCCTGCCAGGGAACACCTGTGACACCAGGCAGCTGCGTGCAGGGCGGCCCCAAACCTCCCACATCCACTAGGCCGCGTTCCGGAGTTCTGAGTGTGAGGAGATTCCGTCTAATGTCTGCATCGCCTGGGATCTACTAGGAGTCCTCCGCCTGTCTTCCACGAGTGTCTCTTATTGCGGGCTGCCGGGAAAACGCGGGGGATAGGCTAGAAATGCAGGTTGCTTCTAGTGCCTCCCCCTGGACTGATGAGGGTATTTAGCGAAATTCCCCCTGAGAGGGAACACCTGTGACACCAGGCAGCTGAGTGGGGGTCGGCCCCAACTTCCCACACCCACTCGGCCGCGTTCCTTAATACTGAGTGTGGCGAGGTTCCGTCTTCGGTCTGCAGCGACTGGGATCTACTAGGAGCCCACCGCCTGTCTTCCCCGAGTTTATCCTTGAGTGGGCTGCCGGGGAAAGGCGGGGGTTGTGCTGGAAATGCAGGTAGCATCTAGTGCCTCCCCCTGAACAGATGAGGTAATTAGCGGACTTCCACCTGCCAGGGAACACCTGTGACACCAGGCAGCTGCGTGGAGGGCGTCCCCAAACCTCCCCCACACACTTGGCCGCGTTCCGGAATTCTGAGTGTGGCGAGGTTCCGTCCTCAGTCTGCAGAGCCTGGGATCTACTAGGAGCCCTCCTCGTATCTTCCCCGAGTGTCTCCTAGTGTGGGCAGCCGGGGAAAGGTGGGGGTTGGGCTGGAAATGCAGGGTAGCACCTAGTGCCTCCCCTGGACAGATGAGGTAATTAGCGGTCTTCTTCCTGCCATGGAACACCTGTGACACCAAGCAGCTGCGTGGGGTGCGGCCCTAAACTTCTCCCACGCACTCAGCCGCGTTCCAGAATTCTGAGTGTGGCGAGGATCCGTCCTCTGTCTGCATCTCCTGGGATCTCATAGGAGCCGTCCGCGTGTCTTCCCCTAGTGTCCCATAGTGCGGGCTGCCGTGGAAATGCGGGGTTTGGGCTGGAAATGCAGGTAGCATCTAGTTCATCCCCCTGGACTGATGAGGTATTTAGTTGAATTACCCCTGCCTGGGAAAACCTGTGACAACAGGCATCTGCGTAGAGGGCGACCCCAAACCTTCCCCACCCACTCGGCCTCGTTCCGGAATTCTGAGTGTGGCGAGGTTCTGTCCTCTTTCTGCAGAGCCTAGGATCTCCTAGGAGCCCTCCGCAGGTCCCTTACCCGAGTGTATCATAGAGCGGGCTGCCGAGGAAAGGCGGTGGTTGTGCTGGAAAAGCAGATAGCATCTACTGCCTCCACTTGGAGAGATGAGGCAATTAGCGGATTTCCCCCTGCCAGGGAACACATGTGACATCAGGCAACTGCGTGGATGGCGGCCCCAAATTTCCCCCACCCACTTGAACCCGTTCCGGAATTCTGAGTGTGGCGAGGTTCCGTCCTCTTTCTGCAGCACCTGGGATCTCCTAGGAGTCCTCCGCGTGTCTTCCCCGAATGTCCCCTATTGCGGGCTGACAGGGAGAGGTGGGGGTTGGGCTAGAAATGCAGGTAGCATCTAGTGCCTACCCCTGGACATATGAGGTAATTAGCGGAATTCCCCATGCCAGGGAACACCTGTGACACCAGGCAGCTGCGTGGAGGGCGTCCCCAAACCTCCCCCACACACTTGGCCGCGTTCCGGAATTCTGAGTGTGGCGAGGTTCCGTCCTCAGTCTGCAGAGCCTGGGATCTACTAGGAGCCCTCCTCGTATCTTCCCCGATTGTCTCCTAGTGTGGGCAGCCGGGGAAAGGTGGGGGTTGGGCTGGAAATGCAGGTAGCACCTAGTGCCTCCCCCTGGACAGATGAGGTAATTAGCGGTCTTCTTCCTGCCATGGAACACCTGTGACACCAAGCAGCTGCGTGGGGTGCGGCCCTAAACTTCTCCCACGCATTCAGCCGCGTTCCAGAATTCTGAGTGTGGCGAGGATCCGTCCTCTGTCTGCATCTCCTGGGATCTCATAGGAGCCGTCCGCGTGTCTTCCCCTAGTGTCCCATAGTGCGGGCTGCCGTGGAAATGCGGGGTTTGGGCTGGAAATGCAGGTAGCATCTAGTTCATCCCCCTGGACTGATGAGGTATTTAGTTGAATTACCCCTGCCTGGGAAAACCTGTGACAACAGGCATCTGCGTAGAGGGCGACCCCAAACCTTCCCCACCCACTCGGCCTCGTTCCGGAATTCTGAGTGTGGCGAGGTTCTGTCCTCTTTCTGCAGAGCCTAGGATCTCCTAGGAGCCCTCCGCATGTCTTACCCGAGTGTATCATAGAGCGGGCTGCCGAGGAAAGGCGGTGGTTGTGCTGGAAAAGCAGATAGCATCTACTGCCTCCACTTGGAGAGATGAGGCAATTAGCGGATTTCCCCCTGCCAGGGAACACATGTGACACCAGGCAACTGCGTGGATGGCGGCCCCAAATTTCCCCCACCCACTTGAACCCGTTCCGGAATTCTGAGTGTGGCGAGGTTCCGTCCTCTGTCTGCAGCACCTGGGATCTCCTAGGAGTCCACCGCGTGTCTTCCCCGAATGTCCCCTATTGCGGGCTGACAGGGAGAGGTGGGGGTTGGGCTAGAAATGCAGGTAGCATCTAGTGCCTACCCCTGGACATATGAGGTAATTAGCGGAATTCCCCATGCCAGGGAACACCTGTGACACCAGGCAGCTGCGTGGAGGGCGTCCCCAAACCTCCCCCACACACTTGGCCGCGTTCCGGAATTCTGAGTGTGGCGAGGTTCCGTCCTCAGTCTGCAGAGCCTGGGATCTACTAGGAGCCCTCCTCGTATCTTCCCCGAGTGTCTCCTAGTGTGGGCAGCCGGGGAAATGTGGGGGTTGGGCTGGAAATGCAGGTAGCACCTAGTGCCTCCCCCTGGACAGATGAGGTAATTAGCGGTCTTCTTCCTGCCATGGAACACCTGTGACACCAAGCAGCTGCGTGGGGTGCGGCCCTAAACTTCTCCCACACACTCAGCCGCGTTCCAGAATTCTGAGTGTGGCGAGGATCCGTCCTCTGTCTGCATATCCTGGGATCTCATAGGAGCCGTCCGCGTGTCTTCCCCTAGTGTCCCATAGTGCGGGCTGCCGTGGAAATGCGGGGTTTGGGCTGGAAATGCAGGTAGCATCTAGTTAATCCCCCTGGACTGATGAGGTATTTAGTTGAATTACCCCTGCCTGGGAAAACCTGTGACAACAGGCATCTGCGTAGAGGGCGACCCCAAACCTTCCCCACCCACTCGGCCTCGTTCCGGAATTCTGAGTGTGGCGAGGTTCTGTCCTCTTTCTGCAGAGCCTAGGATCTCCTAGGAGCCCTCCGCATGTCTTACCCGAGTGTATCATAGAGCGGGCTGCCGAGGAAAGGCGGTGGTTTTACTGGAAAATCAGATAGCATCTAGTGCCTCCTCTTGGAGGGATGAGGCAATTAGCGGATTTCCCCCTGCCAGGGAACACATGTGACACCAGGCATCTGCGTGTAGGGCGGCCACAAACTTCCCCCACCCACTCGAACCCGTTCCGGAATTCTGAGAGTGGCGAGGTTCCGTCTTCTGTCTGCATCGCCTGGGATCTACAAGGAGCCCTCCTCGTGTCTTCCCAGAGTCTCTCCTAGTGCGGGCTGCCGGGGAAAGTCGGGGGTGGGCTGAAAATGCAGGTTGCATCTAGTGCCTCCCCCTGGACAGATGAGGTAATTACCGGAATTACCCCTGCCATGGAACACCTGTGACACCATGCAGCTGCGTGGAGGGCGGCCCCAAACCTCACCCACAGACTCGGCCGCGTTCCGGAATTCTGAGTGTGGGGAGGTTCCGTCCTCTGTCTGCAGTGCCTGGGATCTTCTAGGAGCCCTCCGCGTGTATTCCCTGAGTGTCTCCTAGCGCGGTCTTCCGGTGAAAGGCTGGGGTTGCACTGGAAATGCAGTTAGAATCTAGTGCCTCCCCCTGGATAGATGAGGTAATTAGCGGAATTCCCCCTGCCAGAGTACACCTGTGACACCATGCAGCTGCGTGGAAGTTGGCCCCAATCCTCCCCCACCCACTCGGCCGCGTTCCGGATTCTGAGTGTGGCGAGGTTCCGTCCTCTTTCTGCAGCGCCTGGGATCTCGTAGGAGCCCTCCGCATGGCTTACCCGAGTGTATCCTAGAGCGTGCTGCCGAGGAAAGGCGGGGGTTGTGCTGGAAATGCAGGTAGCATCTAGTGCCTACCTCTGGACTAAAGAGGTAATTAGCGGACTTCCCCCTGCCAGGGAACACATGCGACACCAGGCAGCTGCGTGTAGGGCGTCCCCATACCTCCCCAACCCACTCGGGCGCGTTCCGGAATTCTGAGAGTGCCGAGGTTCCGTCCTCTGTCTGCTTTGCCTGGGATCTCCTAGGAGCCCTCCGCGTGTCTTCCCCGATTGTTACCTAGTGCCGGCTGCCTGGAAATGCGTGGGTTGGCCTGGAAATGCAGGTAGCATCTAGTGCCTCCCCCTGGACAGATGAGGTAATTAGCGGACTTCCCCATGCCAGGGAACACCTGTGACACCTGGCAGCTGCGTGGAGGGCGGCCCCAAACATCCCCCACCCACTCGGGCGCGTTACGGATTTCTGAGTGTGGCGAGGTTCCGTGCGCAGTCTACAGCGCCTGGGATTACCTAGGAGCCATTCGCGTGTCTTCCCCGAGTGTCTCCTAGTTGGGCTGCCGGGGAAAAGCGGGGGTTGTCCTGGAAATGCAGGTAGCATCTAGTGCCTCCCCCTGGACAGATGAGGAAATTAGCGGTCTTCCTCCTGCCAGGGAACACCTGTGACACCAGGCAGCTGCGTGCAGGGCGGCCCCAAACCTCCCACATCCACTAGGCCGCGTTCCGGAGTTCTGAGTGTGAGGAGATTCCGTCTAATGTCTGCATCGCCTGGGATCTACTAGGAGTCCTCCGCCTGTCTTCCACGAGTGTCTCTTATTGCGGGCTGCCGGGAAAACGCGGGGGATAGGCTAGAAATGCAGGTTGCTTCTAGTGCCTCCCCCTGGACTGATGAGGTATTTAGCGAAATTCCCCCTGAGAGGGAACACCTGTGACACCAGGCAGCTGAGTGGGGGTCGGCCCCAACTTCCCACACCCACTCGGCCGCGTTCCTTAATACTGAGTGTGGCGAGGTTCCGTCTTCGGTCTGCAGCGACTGGGATCTACTAGGAGCCCACCGCCTGTCTTCCCCGAGTTTATCCTTGAGTGGGCTGCCGGGGAAAGGCGGGGGTTGTGCTGGAAATGCAGGTAGCATCTAGTGCCTCCCCCTGAACAGATGAGGTAATTAGCGGACTTCCACCTGCCAGGGAACACCTGTGACACCAGGCAGCTGCGTGGAGGGCGTCCCCAAACCTCCCCCACACACTTGGCCGCGTTCCGGAATTCTGAGTGTGGCGAGGTTCCGTCCTCAGTCTGCAGAGCCTGGGATCTACTAGGAGCCCTCCTCGTATCTTCCCCGAGTGTCTCCTAGTGTGGGCAGCCGGGGAAAGGTGGGGGTTGGGCTGGAAATGCAGGTAGCACCTAGTGCCTCCCCCTGGACAGATGAGGTAATTAGCGGTCTTCTTCCTGCCATGGAACACCTGTGACACCAAGCAGCTGCGTGGGGTGCGGCCCTAAACTTCTCCCACGCACTCAGCCGCGTTCCAGAATTCTGAGTGTGGCGAGGATCCGTCCTCTGTCTGCATCTCCTGGGATCTCATAGGAGCCGTCCGCGTGTCTTCCCCTAGTGTCCCATAGTGCGGGCTGCCGTGGAAATGCGGGGTTTGGGCTGGAAATGCAGGTAGCATCTAGTTCATCCCCCTGGACTGATGAGGTATTTAGTTGAATTACCCCTGCCTGGGAAAACCTGTGACAACAGGCATCTGCGTAGAGGGCGACCCCAAACCTTCCCCACCCACTCGGCCTCGTTCCGGAATTCTGAGTGTGGCGAGGTTCTGTCCTCTTTCTGCAGAGCCTAGGATCTCCTAGGAGCCCTCCGCATGTCTTACCCGAGTGTATCATAGAGCGGGCTGCCGAGGAAAGGCGGTGGTTGTGCTGGAAAAGCAGATAGCATCTACTGCCTCCACTTGGAGAGATGAGGCAATTAGCGGATTTCCCCCTGCCAGGGAACACATGTGACATCAGGCAACTGCGTGGATGGCGGCCCCAAATTTCCCCCACCCACTTGAACCCGTTCCGGAATTCTGAGTGTGGCGAGGTTCCGTCCTCTTTCTGCAGCACCTGGGATCTCCTAGGAGTCCTCCGCGTGTCTTCCCCGAATGTCCCCTATTGCGGGCTGACAGGGAGAGGTGGGGGTTGGGCTAGAAATGCAGGTAGCATCTAGTGCCTACCCCTGGACATATGAGGTAATTAGCGGAATTCCCCATGCCAGGGAACACCTGTGACACCAGGCAGCTGCGTGGAGGGCGTCCCCAAACCTCCCCCACACACTTGGCCGCGTTCCGGAATTCTGAGTGTGGCGAGGTTCCGTCCTCAGTCTGCAGAGCCTGGGATCTACTAGGAGCCCTCCTCGTATCTTCCCCGATTGTCTCCTACTGTGGGCAGCCGGGGAAAGGTGGGGGTTGGGCTGGAAATGCAGGTAGCACCTAGTGCCTCCCCCTGGACAGATGAGGTAATTAGCGGTCTTCTTCCTGCCATGGAACACCTGTGACACCAAGCAGCTGCGTGGGGTGCGGCCCTAAACTTCTCCCACGCATTCAGCCGCGTTCCAGAATTCTGAGTGTGGCGAGGATCCGTCCTCTGTCTGCATCTCCTGGGATCTCATAGGAGCCGTCCGCGTGTCTTCCCCTAGTGTCCCATAGTGCGGGCTGCCGTGGAAATGCGGGGTTTGGGCTGGAAATGCAGGTAGCATCTAGTTCATCCCCCTGGACTGATGAGGTATTTAGTTGAATTACCCCTGCCTGGGAAAACCTGTGACAACAGGCATCTGCGTAGAGGGCGACCCCAAACCTTCCCCACCCACTCGGCCTCGTTCCGGAATTCTGAGTGTGGCGAGGTTCTGTCCTCTTTCTGCAGAGCCTAGGATCTCCTAGGAGCCCTCCGCATGTCTTACCCGAGTGTATCATAGAGCGGGCTGCCGAGGAAAGGCGGTGGTTGTGCTGGAAAAGCAGATAGCATCTACTGCCTCCACTTGGAGAGATGAGGCAATTAGCGGATTTCCCCCTGCCAGGGAACACATGTGACACCAGGCAACTGCGTGGATGGCGGCCCCAAATTTCCCCCACCCACTTGAACCCGTTCCGGAATTCTGAGTGTGGCGAGGTTCCGTCCTCTGTCTGCAGCACCTGGGATCTCCTAGGAGTCCTCCGCGTGTCTTCCCCGAATGTCCCCTATTGCGGGCTGACAGGGAGAGGTGGGGGTTGGGCTAGAAATGCAGGTAGCATCTAGTGCCTACCCCTGGACATATGAGGTAATTAGCGGAATTCCCCATGCCAGGGAACACCTGTGACACCAGGCAGCTGCGTGGAGGGCGTCCCCAAACCTCCCCCACACACTTGGCCGCGTTCCGGAATTCTGAGTGTGGCGAGGTTCTGTCCTCAGTCTGCAGAGCCTGGGATCTACTAGGAGCCCTCCTCGTATCTTCCCCGAGTGTCTCCTAGTGTGGGCAGCCGGGGAAAGGTGGGGGTTGGGCTGGAAATGCAGGTAGCACCTAGTGCCTCCCCCTGGACAGATGAGGTAATTAGCGGTCTTCTTCCTGCCATGGAACACCTGTGACACCAAGCAGCTGCGTGGGGTGCGGCCCTAAACTTCTCCCACACACTCAGCCGCGTTCCAGAATTCTGAGTGTGGCGAGGATCCGTCCTCTGTCTGCATCTCCTGGGATCTCATAGGAGCCGTCCGCGTGTCTTCCCCTAGTGTCCCATAGTGCGGGCTGCCGTGGAAATGCGGGGTTTGGGCTGGAAATGCAGGTAGCATCTAGTTAATCCCCCTGGACTGATGAGGTATTTAGTTGAATTACCCCTGCCTGGGAAAACCTGTGACAACAGGCATCTGCGTAGAGGGCGACCCCAAACCTTCCCCACCCACTCGGCCTCGTTCCGGAATTCTGAGTGTGGCGAGGTTCTGTCCTCTTTCTGCAGAGCCTAGGATCTCCTAGGAGCCCTCCGCATGTCTTACCCGAGTGTATCATAGAGCGGGCTGCCGAGGAAAGGCGGTGGTTGTGCTGGAAAAGCAGATAGCATCTACTGCCTCCACTTGGAGAGATGAGGCAATTAGCGGATTTCCCCCTGCCATGGAACACCTGTGACACCAAGCGGCTGCGTGGATGGCGGCCCCAAATTTCCCCCACCCACTTGAACCCGTTCCGGAATTCTGAGTGTGGCGAGGTTCCGTCCTCTGTCTGGAGCACCTGGGATCTCCTAGGAGTCCTCCGCGTGTCTTCCCCGAATGTCCCCTATTGCGGGCTGACAGGGAGAGGCGGGGGTTGGGCTAGAAATGCAGGTAGCATCTAGTGCCTACCCCTGGACATATGAGGTAATTAGCGGAATTCCCCATGCCAGGGAACACCTGTGACACCAGGCAGCTGCGTGGAGGGCGTCCCCAAACCTCCCCCACACACTTGGCCACGTTCCGGAATTCTGAGTGTGGCGAGGTTCCGTCCTCAGTCTGCAGAGCCTGGGATCTCCTAGGAGCCCTCCGCGTATCTTCCCCGAGTTTCTCCTAGTGTTGGCAGCCGGGGAAAAGTTGGGGTTGGGCTGGAAATGCAGGTAGCATCTAGTGCCTCCCCCTGGACAGGTGAGGTAATTAGCGGTCTTCTTCCTGCCATGGAACACCTGTGACACCAAGCAGCTGCGTGGGGTGCGGCCCCAAACTTCCCCCACGCACTCAGCCTCGTTCCGGAATTCTGAGTGTGGCGAGGATCCGTCCTCTGTCTGCATCTCCTGGGATCTCATAGGAGCCGTCCCCGTGTCTTCCCCTAGTGTCCCATAGTGCGTGCTGCCCTGGAAATGCGGGGTTTTGGCCTGGAAATGCAGGTAGCATCTAGTTCATCCCCCTGGACTGGTGAGGTATTTAGTTGAATTCCCCCTTCCTGGGAAAACCTGTGACAACAGGCATCTGCGTAGGGGGCGGCCCCAAACCTCCCCCACCCACTCGGCCGCGTTCCGGATTTCTGAGTGTGGCGAGGTTCCGTCCTCTTTCCTCAGAGCCTGGGATCTCCTAGGAGCCCTCCGCATGTCTTACCTGAGTGCATCATAAAGCGGGCTGCCGAGGAAATGCGGGGGTTGGGCTGGAAATGCAGGTAGCATCTAGTGCCTACCCCTGGACAAAAGACGTAATTAGCGGACTTCCTCCTGCCAGGGAACACATGTGACACCAGGCATCTGCGTGTAGGGTGGCCACAAACTTCCCCCACCCACTCGAACCCGTTCCGGAATTCTGAGAGTGGCGAGGTTCCATCCACTGTCTGCAGCGCCTGGTATCTCCTAGGAGTACTCCGCGTGTCTTCCCCGAGTGTCTCCTAGTTGGGCTGCCGGGGAAAAGCGGGGGATGGCCTGGAAATGCAGGTAGGATCTAGAGCCTCCCCCTGGGCAGATGAGGAAATTAGCGGTCTTCCTCCTGCCAGGGAACACCTGTGACACCAGGCAGCTGCGTGGTGGGTGGCCCCAAACCTCCCACATCCACTAGGCCGCGTTCCAGGATTCTGATTGTGAGGAGGTTCCGTCTTCTGTCTGCATCGCCTGGGATCTACTAGGAGCCCTCCGCGTGTCTTCCCAGAGTCTCTCCTAGTGCGGGCTGCCGGGGAAAGTCGGGGGTGGGCTGGAAATGCAGGTAGCATCTTGTGCCTCCCCCTGGACAGATGAGGTAATTACCGGAATTCCCCCTGCCATGGAACACCTGTGACACCATGCAGCTGCGTGGAGGGTGGCCCCAAACCTCCCCCACAGACTCGGCCGTGTTCCGGAATTCTGAGTGTGGGGAGGTTCCGTCCTCTGTCTGCAGTGCTTGGGATCTCCTAGGAGCCCTCCGCATGTCTTCCCCGAGTGATTCTTATGCGGGCTGCTGGGGAAAGGCGGGGTTGGGCTTGAAACACAGGTAGAATCTAGTGCATCCCCCTGGACAAATGAGGTAATTAGCGGAATTACACCCCTGCCAGGGAACACCTGTGTCACCATGCAGCTGCGTGGAGGGTGGCCCCAAACCTCCCCCACCCACTCGGCCGCGTTCCGGAATTCTGAGTGTGGCGAGGTTCCGTCATAAGTCTGCAGTGCCTGGGATCTCCTAGGAGCCCTCCGCCTGTCTTCCCCGAATGACTCTTAGTGCGGGCTGCCGGGAAAACGCAGGGGATAGGCTAGAATTGCAGGTAGCATCTTGTGCCTCCCCCTGGACTGATGAGGTATTTAGCGGAATTCCCCCTGCCAGGGAACGCCTGTGACACCATGCAGCTGTGTGGAAGGCGGCCCCAAACCTCCCCCACCCACTCGGCCGCGTTCCAGAATTCTGAGTGTGAGGAGGTTCCGTCCTGTGTCTGCAGTGCCTGGGATCTTCTAGGAGCCCTCCGCGTGTATTCCCTGAGTGTATCCTAGCGCAGTCTTCCGGGGAAAGGCTGGGGTTGCACTGGAAATGCAGGTAGAATCTAGTGCCTCCCCCTGGATAGATGAGGTAATTAGCGGAATTCCCCCTGCCAGAGTACACCTCTGAGAACATGCAGCTGCGTGGAGGTTGGCCCAATCCTCCCCCACCCACTCGGCCGCGTTCCGGAATTCTGAGTGTGGCGAGGTTCCGTCCACATTCTGCAGCGCCTGGGATCTCCTAGGAACCCTCCGCGTGACTTCCACGTGTGTCTCCTTGTGCGGGCTGCAGGGAAAACGCGGGGGATAGGCTAGAAATGCAGGTAGCATCTAGTGCCTCCCCCTGGACAGATGAGGTAATTAGCGGAATTCCCCATGCCAGGGTATACCTGTGACACCAGGCAGCTGCTTGGAGGGCGTACCCAAAACTCCCCCACACACTTGGCCGCGTTCCGGAATTCTGAGTGTGGCGAGGTTCCGTCCTCAGTCTGCAGAGCCTGGGATCTCCTAGGAGCCCTCCTCGTATCTTCCCCGATTGTCTCCTACTGTGGGCAGCCGGGGAAAGGTGGGGGTTGTGCTGGAAATGCAGGTAGCACCTAGTGCCTCCCCCTGGACAGATGAGGTAATTAGCGGTCTTCTTCCTGACATGGAACACCTGTGACACCAAGCAGCTGCGTGGGGTGCGGCCCCAAACTTCCCCCACGCACTCAGCCGCGTTCCGGATTTCTGAGTGTGGCGAGGATCCGTCCTCTGTCTGCATTTCCTGGGATCTCATAGGAGCCGTCCGCGTAACTTCCCCTAGTGTCCCATAGTGCGGGCTGCCCTGGAAATGCGGGGTTTGGGCTGGAAATGCAGGTAGCATCTAGTTCATCCCCCTGGACTGATGAGGTATTTAGTTGAATTCCCCCTTCCTGGGAAAACCTGTGACAACAGGCATCTGCGTAGAGGGCGACCCCAAACCTCCCCCACCCACTCGGCCGCGTTCCGGAATTCTGAGTGTGGCGAGGTTCTGTCCTCTTTCTGCAGAGCCTGGGATCTCCTAGGAGCCCTCCGCATGTCTTACCCGAGTGTATCATAGAGCGGGCTGCCGAGGAAAGGCGGTGGTTTTGCTGGAAAAGCAGATAGCATCTAGTGCCTCCTCTTGGAGAGATGAGGCAATTAGCGGATTTCCCCCTGCCAGGGAACACATGTGACACCAGGAAGCTGCGTGGACGGCGGCCCCAAATTTCCCCCACCCACTCGAACCCGTTCCGGAATTCTGAGTGTGGCGAGGTTCCGTCCTCAGTCTGCAGAGCCTGGGATCTCCTAGGAGTCCTCCGCGTGTCTTCCCCGAATGTCTCCTATTGCGGGATGACAGGGAGAGGCGGGGGTTGGGCTAGAAACGCAGGTAGCATCTAGTGCCAACCCCTGGACATATGAGGTAATTAGCGGAATTCCCCATGCCAGGGAATACCTGTGACACCAGGCAGCTGCGTGGAGGGCGTCCCCAAACCTCCCCCACACACTTGGCCGCGTTCCGGAATTCTGAGTGTGGCGAGGATCCGTCCTCTGTCTGCATCTCCTGGGATCTCATAGGAGCCGTCCGCGTGTCTTCCCCTAGTGTCCCATAGTGCGTGCTGCCCTGGAAATGCGGGCTTTTGGCCTGGAAATGCAGGTAGCATCTAGTTCATCCCCCTGGACTGGTGAGGTATTTTGTTGAATTCCCCCTGCCTGGGAAAACCTGTGACAACAGGCATCTGCGTAGAGGGCGGCCCCAAACCTCCCCCACCCACTCGGCCGCGTTCCGGATTTCTGAGTGTGGCGAGGTTCCGTCCTCTCTGCAGAGCCTTGGATCTCCTAGGAGCCCTCCGCATGTCTTAACGGAGTGTATCATAGAGCGGGCTGCCGAGGAAATGCAGGGGTTGGGCTGGAAATGCTGGTAGCATCTAGTGCCTACCCCTGGAAAAAAGAGGTAATTAGCGGACTTCCCCCTGCCAGGGAACACATGTGACACCAGGCATCTGCGTGTAGGGCGGCCACAAACTTCCCCCACCCACTCGAACCCGTTCCGGAATTCTGAGAGTGGCGAGGTTCCGTCTTCTGTCTGCATCGCCTGGGATCTACAAGGAGCCCTCCTCGTGTCTTCCCAGAGTCTCTCCTAGTGCGGGCTGCCGGGGAAAGTCGGGGGTGGGCTGAAAATGCAGGTTGCATCTAGTGCCTCCCCCTGGACAGATGAGGTAATTACCGGAATTCCCCCTGCCATGGAACACCTGTGACACCATGCAGCTGCGTGGAGGGCGGCCCCAAACCTCACCCACAGACTCGGCCGCGTTCCGGAATTCTGAGTGTGGGGAGGTTCCGTCCTCTGTCTGCAGTGCCTGGGATCTTCTAGGAGCCCTCCGCGTGTATTCCCTGAGTGTCTCCTAGCGCGGTCTTCCGGTGAAAGGCTGGGGTTGCACTGGAAATGCAGTTAGAATCTAGTGCCTCCCCCTGGATAGATGAGGTAATTAGCGGAATTCCCCCTGCCAGAGTACACCTGTGATACCATGCAGCTGCGTGGAGGTTGGCCCCAATCCTCCCCCACCCACTCGGCCGCGTTCCGGATTCTGAGAGGGGCGAGGTTCCGTCCTCTTTCTGCAGCGCCTGGGATCTCGTAGGAGCCCACCGCATGGCTTACCCGAGTGTATCCTAGAGCGTGCTGCCGAGGAAAGGCGGGGGTTGTGCTGGAAATGCAGGTAGCATCTAGTGCCTACCTCTGGACAAAAGAGGTAATTAGCGGACTTCCCCCTGCCAGGGAACACATGCGACACCAGGCAGCTGCGTGTAGGGCGTCCCCATACCTCCCCAACCCACTCGGGCGCGTTCCGGAATTCTGAGAGTGCCGAGGTTCCGTCCTCTGTCTGCTTTGCCTGGGATCTCCTAGGAGTCCTCCGCGTGTCTTCCCCGATTGTTACCTAGTGCCGGCTGCCTGGAAATGCGTGGGTTGGGCTGGAAATGCAGGTAGCATCTAGTGCCTCCCCCTGGACAGATGAGGTATTCAGCGGTCTTGCTCCTGATAGGGAACACATGTGACAACAGACAGCTGCGTGGAGGGCGTCCCCAAAACTCCCCCACCTACTCGGCCGCGTTCCGGAATTTTGAGTTTGGGGAGGTTCCGTCCTCTGTCGGCAGTGCCTGGGATCTCCCAGGAGCATTCCGAGTGACTTCCCCGAGTGTCTCCTAGTGCGGGCTGCCAGGGAAAGGCTGGGGTTCGGCTGGAAATGCAGGTAGCATCTAGTGCCTCCCCCTGGACAGATGAGGTAATTAGCGGACTTCCCCATGCCAGGGAACACCTGTGACACCTGGCAGCTGCGTGGAGGGCGGCCCCAAACATCCCCCACCCACTCGGGCGCGTTACGGATTTCTGAGTGTGGCGAGGTTCCGTGCGCAGTCTACAGCGCCTGGGATTACCTAGGAGCCATTCGCGTGTCTTCCCCGAGTGTCTCCTAGTTGGGCTGCCGGGGAAAAGCGGGGGTTGTCCTGGAAATGCAGGTAGCATCTAGTGCCTCCCCCTGGACAGATGAGGAAATTAGCGGTCTTCCTCCTGCCAGGGAACACCTGTGACACCAGGCAGCTGCGTGCAGGGCGGCCCCAAACCTCCCACATCCACTAGGCCGCGTTCCGGAGTTCTGAGTGTGAGGAGATTCCGTCTAATGTCTGCATCGCCTGGGATCTACTAGGAGTCCTCCGCCTGTCTTCCACGAGTGTCTCTTATTGCGGGCTGCCGGGAAAACGCGGGGGATAGGCTAGAAATGCAGGTTGCTTCTAGTGCCTCCCCCTGGACTGATGAGGTATTTAGCGAAATTCCCCCTGAGAGGGAACACCTGTGACACCAGGCAGCTGAGTGGGGGTCGGCCCCAACTTCCCACACCCACTCGGCCGCGTTCCTTAATACTGAGTGTGGCGAGGTTCCGTCTTCGGACTGCAGCGACTGGGATCTACTAGGAGCCCACCGCCTGTCTTCCCCGAGTTTATCCTTGAGTGGGCTGCCGGGGAAAGGCGGGGGTTGTGCTGGAAATGCAGGTAGCATCTAGTGCCTCCCCCTGAACAGATGAGGTAATTAGCGGACTTCCACCTGCCAGGGAACACATGTGACACCATTCAGCTTCGAGGAGGTTGGCCCTAATCCTCCCCCACCCACTCGGCCGCGTTCCGGAATTCTGAGTGTGGCGAGGTTCCGTCCTCAGTCTGCAGAGCCTGGGATCTACTAGGAGCCCTCCTCGTATCTTCCCCGAGTGTCTCCTAGTGTGGGCAGCCGGGGAAAGGTGGGGGTTGGGCTGGAAATGCAGGTAGCACCTAGTGCCTCCCCCTGGACAGATGAGGTAATTAGCGGTCTTCTTCCTGCCATGGAACACCTGTGACACCAAGCAGCTGCGTGGGGTGCGGCCCTAAACTTCTCACACGCACTCAGCCGCGTTCCGGAATTCTGAGTGTGGCGAGGATCCGTCCTCTGTCTGCATCTCCTGGGATCTCATAGGAGCTGTCCGCGTGTCTTCCCCTAGTGTCCCATAGTGCGGGCTGCCGTGGAAATGCGGGGTTTGGGCTGGAAATGCAGGTAGCATCTAGTTCATCCCCCTGGACTGATGAGGTATTTAGTTGAATTACCCCTGCCTGGGAAAACCTGTGACAACAGGCAACTGCGTAGAGGGCGACCCCAAACCTCCCCCACCCACTCGGCCTCGTTCCGGAATTCTGAGTGTGGCGAGGTTCTGTCCTCTTTCTGCAGAGCCTAGGATCTCCTAGGAGCCCTCCGCATGTCTTACCCGAGTGTATCATAGAGCGGGCTGCCGAGGAAAGGCGGTGGTTGTGCTGGAAAAGCAGATAGCATCTACTGCCTCCACTTGGAGAGATGAGGCAATTAGCGGATTTCCCCCTGCCAGGGAACACATGTGACACCAGGCAACTGCGTGGATGGCGGCCCCAAATTTCCCCCACCCACTTGAACCCGTTCCGGAATTCTGAGTGTGGCGAGGTTCCGTCCTCTGTCTGCAGCGCCTGGGATCTCCCAGGAGTCCTCCGCGTGTCTTCCCCGAATGTCCCCTATTGCGGGCTGACAGGGAGAGGCGGGGGTTGGGCTAGAAATGCAGGTAGCATCTAGTGCCTCCCCCTGGACAGATGAGGTAATTAGCGGTCTTCTTCCTGCCATGGAACACCTGTGACACCAAGCAGCTTCGTGGAGTGCGGCCCCAAACTTCCCCCACGCACTCAGCCTCGTTCCGGAATTCTGAGTGTGGCGAGGATCCGTCCTCTGTCTGCATCTCCTGGGATCTCATAGGAGCCGTCCCCGTGTCTTCCCCTAGTGTCCCATAGTGCGTGCTGCCCTGGAAATGCGGGGTTTTGGCCTGGAAATGCAGGTAGCATCTAGTTCATCCCCCAGGACTGGTGAGGTATTTAGTTGAATTCCCCCTTCCTGGGAAAACCTGTGACAACAGGCATCTGCGTAGAGGGCGGCCCCAAACCTCCCCCACCCACTCGGCCTCGTTCCGGATTTCTGAGTGTGGTGAGGTTCCGTCCTCTTTCCTCAGAGCCTGGGATCTCCTAGGAGCCCTCCGCATGTCTTACCTGAGTGCATCATAAAGCGGGCTGCCGAGGAAATGCGGGGGTTGGGCTGGAAATGCAGGTAGCATCTAGTGCCTACCCCTGGACAAAAGACGTAATTAGCGGACTTCCCCCTGCCAGGGAACACATGTGACACCAGGCATCTGCGTGTAGGGCGGCCACAAACTTCACCCACCCACTCGAACCCGTTCCGGAATTCTGAGAGTGGCGAGGTTCCATCCACTGTCTGCAGCGCCTGGTATCTCCTAGGAGTCCTCCGCGTGTCTTCCCCGAGTGTCTCCTAGTTGGGCTGCCGGGGAAAAGCGGGGGATGGCCTGGAAATGCAGGTAGGATCTAGAGCCTCCCCCTGGGCAGATGAGGAAATTAGCGGTCTTCCTCCTGCCAGGGAACACCTGTGACACCAGGCAGCTGCGTGGTGGGTGGCCCCAAACCTCCCACATCCACTAGGCCGCGTTCCAGGATTCTGATTGTGAGGAGGTTCCGTCTTCTGTCTGCATCGCCTGGGATCTACTAGGAGCCCTCCGCGTGTCTTCCCAGAGTCTCTGCTAGTGGGGGCTGCCGGGGAAAGTCGGGGGTGGGCTGGAAATGCAGGTAGCATCTTGTGCCTCCCCCTGGACAGATGAGGTAATTACCGGAATTCCCCCTGAAATGGAACACCTGTGACACCATGCAGCTGCGTGGAGGGTGGCCCCAAACCTCCCCCACAGACTCGGCCGTGTTCCGGAATTCTGAGTGTGGGGAGGTTCCGTCCTCTGTCTGCAGTGCTTGGGATCTCCTAGGAGCCCTCCGCGTGTCTTCCCCGAGTGATCCTTATGCGGGCTGCTGGGGAAAGGCGGGGTTGGGCTTGAAACACAGGTAGAATCTAGTGCATCCCCCTGGACAAATGAGGTAATTAGCGGAATTACACCCCTGCCAGGGAACACCTGTGTCACCAGGCAGCTGCGTGGAGGGCGGCCCCAAACCTCCCCCACCCACTCGGCCGCGTTCCGGAATTCTGAGTGTGGCGAGGTTTCGTCCTAAGTCTGCAGTGCCTGGGATCTCCTAGGAGCCCTCCGCCTGTCTTCCCCGAATGATTCTTAGTGCGGGCTGCCGGGAAAACGCAGGGGATAGGCTAGAATTGCAGGTAGCATCTTGTGCCTCCCCCTGGACTGATGAGGTATTTAGCGGAATTCCCCCTGCCAGGGAACGCCTGTGACACCATGCAGCTGTGTGGAAGGCGGCCCCAAACCTCCCCCACCCACTCGGCCGCATTCCAGAATTCTGAGTGTGAGGAGGTTCCGTCCTGTGTCTGCAGTGCCTGGGATCTTCTAGGAGCCCTCCGCGTGTATTCCCTGAGTGTCTCCTAGCGCAGTCTTCCGGGGAAAGGCTGGGGTTGCACTGGAAATGCAGGTAGAATCTAGTGCCTCCCCCTGGATAGATGAGGTAATAAGCGGAATTCCCCCTGCCAGAGTACACCTGTGACAACATGCAGCTGCGTGGAGGTTGGCCCCAATCCTCCCCCACCCACTCGGCCGCGTTCCGGAATTCTGAGTGTGGCGAGGTTCCGTCCACATTCTGCAGCGCCTGGGATCTCCTAGGAGCCCTCCGCATGTCTTACCTGAGTGCATCATAAAGCGGGCTGCCGAGGAATTGCGGGGGTTGGGTTGGAAATGCAGGTAGCATCTAGTGCCTACCCCTGGACAAAAGAGGTAATTAGCGGACTTCACCCTGCCAGGGAACACATGTGACACCAGGCATCTGCGTGTAGGGCGGCCACAAACTTCCCCCACCCACTCGAACCCGTTCCGGAATTCTGAGAGTGGCGAGGTTCCATCCACTGTCTGCAGCGCCTGCTATCTCCTAGGAGTCCTCCGCGTGTCTTCCCCGAGTTTCTCCTAGTTGGGCTGCCGGGGAAAAGCGGGGGATGGCCTGGAAATGCAGGTAGGATCTAGAGCCTCCCCCTGGGCAGATGAGGAAATTAGCGGTCTTCCTCCTGCCAGGGAACACCTGTGACACCAGGCAGCTGCGTGGTGGGTGGCCCCAAACCTCCCACATCCACTAGACCGCGTTCCAGGATTCTGATTGTGAGGAGGTTCCGTCTTCTGTCTGCATCGCCTGGGATCTACTAGGAGCCCTCCGCGTGTCTTCCCAGAGTCTCTCCTAGTGCGGGCTGCTGGGGAAAGTCGGGGGTGGGCTGGAAATGCAGGTAGCATCTTGTGCCTCCCCCTGGACAGATGAGGTAATTACCGGAATTCCCCCTTCCATGGAACACCTGTGACACCATGCAGCTGCGTGGAGGGTGGCCTCAAACCTCCCCCACAGACTCGGCCGTGTTCCGGAATTCTGAGTGTGGGGAGGTTCCGACCTCTGTCTGCAGCGCTTGGGATCTCCTAGGAGCCCTCCGCGTGTCTTCCCAGAGTGATACTTATGCGGGCTGTTGGGGAAAGGCGGGGTTGGGCTTGAAACGCAGGTAGAATCTAGTGCATCCCCCTGGACAAATGAGGTAATTAGCGGAATTACACCCCTGCCAGGGAACACCTGTGTCACCAGGCAGCTGCGTGGAGGGCGGCCCCAAACCTCCCCCACCCACTCGGCCGCGTTCCGGAATTCTGAGTGTGAGGAGGTTCCGTCTTCTGTCTGCATCGACTGGGATCTCCTAGGAGTCCTCCGCCTGACTTCCACGAGTGTCTCTTATTGCGGGCTGCCGGGAAAACGCAGGGGATAGGCTAGAAATGCAGGTTGCTTCTAGTGCCTCCCCCTGGACTGATGAGGTATTTAGCGAAATTCCCCCTGACAGGGAACACCTGTGTCACCAGGCAGCTGAGTGGAGGTCGGCCCCAACTTCCCACACCCACTCGGCCGCGTTCCTTAATTCTGAGTGTGGTGAGGTTCCGTCCTCTGTCTGCAGCACCTGGGATTACCTAAGAGCCCTTCCCGTGTCTTCCCCGAGTTTCTCCTATTGCGGGCTGACGGGGAAAGGCGGGGTTGGGCTGGAAATGCTTGTAGCATCTAGTGCCTCCCCCTGGATAGATGAGGTAATTAGCGGACTTCCCCTGCAAGGGAACACCTGTGACACCAGGCAGCTGCGTGGAGGGCGGCCCCAAACCTCATCCACCCACTCGGCCGCGTTCCGGAATTCTGAGTGTGAGGAGGTTACGTCCTCTGTCTGCAGCGCCTGGGATCTCCTAGGAGCCCTCCGCGTGTCTTCCCCGAGTGTCTTCTAGTGCGGAATTTGAGGAAAGGCGAGGGTTGGGCTGGAAATGCAGGTAACATCTCGTGCCTCCCTCTGGACTGAAGAGGTAATAAGAGGACTTCCCCTGCCAGGGAACACCTGTGACACCAGGCAGCTGCGTGGGGGGCGGCCCCAAGATTCCCCACCCACTCGGCCGCGTTCCGGAATTCTGAGTGTGGCAAGGTTCCGTCCTCATTCTGCAGCGACTGGGATCACCTAGGAGTCTTCCGCGTGTCTTCCCCGAGTGTCTCCTAGTGCAGGCTGCCAGGGAAAGGCGGGGGTTTTGCTGGAAATTCAGGTAGCATCTAGTGCCTCCCCCTGGACAGATGAGGTAATTAACGGACTTCCCCATGCCAGGGAACACCTGTGACACCAGGCAGCTGCTTGGATTGCGGCCCCAAACCTCCCCCAAACACTCGGCCGCGTTCCGGAATTCTGAGTGTTGCGAGGTTCCGTCCTCGGTCTGCAGCACCTGGGATCTCCTAGGAGCCATCCGCGTGTCTTCCCCGAGTGTCTCCTATTGCGGTCTGCCGGGAAAACGCGGGGATAGGCTAGAAATGCAGGTAGCATCTAGTGCCTCCCCCTGGACAGATGAGGTAATTAGCGGACTTCCACCTGCCAGGGAACACCTGTGACACGAGGCAGCTGCGAGGAGGTAGGCCCCAAACATCCCCCACCCACTCGCCGCGTTCCGGAATTCTGAGTGTGGGAAGGTTCCGTCCTATGTCTGCAGGGCCTGGGAACTCCTAGGAGCCCTCCCCGTGTCTTCCCCCAGTGTCTCCTAGTGCGGGCTGCCGGGAAAACGCAGGGGATAGGCTAGAAATGCAGGTTGCTTCTAGTGCATCCCCCTGGACTGATGAGGTATTTAGCGAAATTCCCCCTGACAGGGAACACCTGTGACACCAGGCAGCTGAGTGGAAGTCGGCCACAACTTCCCACACCCACTCGGCCGCGTTCCTTAATTCTGAGTGTGGCGAGGTTCCGTCCTCTGTCTGCAGCGCCTGGTATCACCTAAGAGCCCTTCCCGTGTCTTCCCCGAGTTTCTCCTATTGCGGGCTGACGGGGAACGGCGGGGTTGGGCTGGAAATGCTGGTAGCATCTAGTGCCTCCCCCTGGACAGATGAGGTAATTAGCGGACTTCCCCCTGCCAGGGAACGCCTGTGACACGAGGCAGCTTTGTGGATGGCGGCCCCAAACCTCCCCTACACAGTAGGCCGTGTTCCGGAATTCTGAGTGTGGCGAGGTTCCGTCCTACCTCTGCAGCATCTGGGATCTCCTAGGAGCAATCCGCGTGTCTTCCTCGAGTTTCTCCTAGTGCGGACTGCCGGGGATAGGCGGGGGTTGGGCTGGAAATGCAGGTAGAATCTAGTGCCTCCCCCTGGACAGATGAGGTAATTAGAGGAATTCCCCCTGCAAGGGAACACCTGTGACACCAGGCAGCTGCGTGGAAGGCGGCCTCAAACCTCCCCCACCCACTAGGCCGCGTTCCGGAATTCTGAGTGTGGCGAGGTTCCGTCCTCTGTCTGCAGCGTCTGGGATCTCCGAAGATCCCTCCGCTTGTCTACCCCGAGTGACTATTATGCGGGCTGCTGGGGAAAGTCGGTGGTTGGGCAGGAAACGCAGGTAGCATCTAATGCCTCCCCCTGGACTAATGAGGTAATTAGCGGAATAACACCCCTGCCAGGGAACACCTGTGAGACCAGGCAGCTGCGTGGAGGGCGGCCCCAAACATCCCACAACAACTCGGGCGCGTTCCGGAATTCTGAGTGTGGCGAGGTTCTGTCCTCTGTCTGCAGCGCCTGAGATCTCCTAGGAGCCCTCCGCCTATCTTCTCCGAGTTTATCCTAGAGCGGGCTGCGGGGGAAAGTCAGGGGTTTTGCTGGAAATGCAAGTAGCATCTAGTGCCTCCCCCTGGACAGATGAGGTAATTAGCGGACTTTCCCCTGCCAGGGAACATATGTGAAACCAGGCAGGTGCGTGGAGGGCGGCCCCAAACCTCCCCCATGCACTCGAACCCGTTCCGAAATTCTGAGTGTGGCGAGGTTCCGTCTTCTGTCTGCAGCGCCTGGGATCTCCTAGGAGACCTCCGCGTGTCTTCCCCGAGTGACTATTATGCTGGCTGCCGGGGAAAGTCGGGTGTTGTGCTGGAAGTGCAGGTAGCATCTAGTGACTCCCCCTGGACAGATGAGGTAATTAGCGGACTTCCCCCTGCCAGGGAACACATTTGACACCAGGCAGCTGCGTGTAGGGCGGCCACAAACCTCCCCCATGCACTCGACCCCGTTCCGGAATTCTGAGTGTGGCCAGGTACCGTCCTCTGTCTGCAGCGCCTGGGATCTCCTAGGAGCCCTTCTCGTGTCTTCCCCGAGTTTCTCCTAGTGCGGGCTGCCGGAGAAAGGCGGGTGTTGGGCTGGAAAAGCAGGTAGCATCTAGTGCCTACCCCTGGAAAGATGAGGTAATTAGCGGACTTCCCCCTGCCAGGGAAAACCTGTGACACCAGGCAGCTTCGTGGAAGTCGGCCCCAATCCTCCCCCACCCACTCGGCCGAGTTCCGGAATTCTGATTGTGGCGAGCTTCCGTCCTCTGTCTGCAGCGCCTGGGATCTCCTAGGAACCCTCCGCGTGTCTTCCTCGAGTGACTCTTATGCGGGCTGCAGGGTAAAGGCGGGGGTTGGGCTGGAAATACAGGTAGCATCTAGTGCCTCCCTCTGGACAGATGAGATATTTAGCGGAATTCCCCCTGCCAGGGAACACCTGTGACAGCAGGCAGCTGCGTGGTGGGCGGCCCCAAACCTCCAACTCCCACTCGGTCTCGTTCCGGCATTCTGAGTGTGGGGAGGTTCCGTCCTCTGTCTGCAGCGACTGGGATACCCTAGGAGCCCTCCCCGAGTCTTCCCAGAGTTTCTCCTAGTCCGGGTTGCCGGGAAAATGCGGGGGTAGGCCTGGAAATGCAGGTAGCATCCAGTGCCTCCCCCTGGACAAATGAGGTATTTAGCGGACTTCCCCTTGCAAGTGAACACCTGTGAATCCAGGCAGCTGCGTGGAGGGCGGCCCCAATACTCCCCCACCCACTCGGCCGTGTTCCGGAATTCTGATGGTGGCGAGCTTCCGTCCTCTGTCTGCAGTGCCTGGGATCTCCTAGGAGCCCTCCGCGTGTGTTCCCCGAGTGTATCCTAGAGCGGGCTGCAGGGGAAAGTCGGGGGTTGGGCTGGAAATGCAGGTAACATCTAGTGCCTCCCCCTGGACAGATGAGGTAATTAGCGGAATTCCCCCTGCCAGGGAACACCTGTGACACCAGGCAGCTATGTGGAGGGCGGCCCCAAACCTCCCCCACCCACTCGGCCGCGGTCCGGAATTCTGAGTGTGGCGAGGTTCCGTCCTCTGTCTGCAGGCCTGGGATCTCCTAGGAGCCCTCCGCGTGTCTTCCACGAATGACTCTTAGTGCGGGCTGCCGGGAAAACGCAGGGGATAGGCTAGAATTGCAGGTAGCATCTTGTGCCTCCCCCTGGACTGATGAGGTATTTAGCGGAATTCCCCCTGCCAGGGAACGCCTGTGACACCATGCAGCTGTGTGGAAGGCGGCCCCAAAACTCCCCCACCCACTCGGCCGCGTTCCAGAATTCTGAGTGTGAGGAGGTTCCGTCCTGTGTCTGCAGTGCCTGGGATCTTCTAGGAGCCCTCCGCGTGTATTCCCTGAGTGTCTCCTAGCGCAGTCTTCCGGGGAAAGGCTGGGGTTGCACTGGAAATGCAGGTAGAATCTAGTGCCTCCCCCTGGATAGATGAGGTAATTAGCGGAATTCCCCCTGCCAGAGTACACCTGTGACACCATGCAGCTGCGTGGAGGTTGGCCCCAATCCTCCCCCACCCACTCGGCCGCGTTCCGGAATTCTGAGTGTGGCGAGGTTCCGTCCAATTTCTGCAGCGCCTGGGATCTCCTAGGAGCCCTCCGCATGTCTTACCCGAGTGTATCCTAGAGCGGGCTGCCGAGGAAAGGCGGGGGTTGGGCTGGAAATGCAGGTAGCATCTAGTGCCTACCCCTGGACAAAAGAGGTAATTAGCGGAATTCCCCCTGCCAGGGAACACATGTGACACCAGGCAGCTGCGTGTAGTGCGGCCCCATACCTCCACAACCCACTCGGGCGCGTTCCAGAATTCTGAGTGTGCCGAGGTTCCGTCCTCTGTCTGCAGCGCCTGGGATCTCCTAGGAGCCTTCCGCGTGTCTTCCCCGATTGTTACCTAGTGCCGGCTGCCTGGAAATGCGTGGGTTGGGCTGGAAATGCAGGTAGCATCTAGTGCCTCCCCCTGGACAGATGAGGTATTTAGCGGTCTTGCTCCTGCCAGGGAACACATGTGACAACAGACAGCTGTGTGCTGGGCGGCCCCAAACCTCCCACATCCACTAAGCCGCATTCCGGAGTTCTGAGTGTGTGGAGGTTCCGTCTTCTGTCTGCATCGACTGGGATCTCCTAGGAGTCCTCCGCCTGCCTTCCACGAGTGTCTCTTATTGCGGGCTGCCGGGAAAACGCAGGGGATAGGCTAGAAATGCAGGTTGCTTCTAGTGCCTCCCCCTGGACTGATGAGGTATTTAGCGAAAATCCCCTGACAGGGAACACCTGTGTCACCAGGCAGCTGAGTGGAGGTCGGCCCCAACTTCCCACACCCACTCGGCCGCGTTCCTTAATTCTGAGTGTGGTGAGGTTCTGTCCTCTGTCTGCAGCACCTGGGATTACCTAAGAGCCCTTCCCGTGTCTTCCCCGAGTTTCTCCTATTGCGGGCTGACGGGGAAAGGCGGGGTTGGGCTGGAAATGCTTGTAGCATCTAGTGCCTCCCCCTGGATAGATGAGGTAATTAGCGGACTTCCCCCTGCCAGGGAACACCTGTGACACGAGGCAGCTTTGTGGATGGCGGCCCCAAAACTCCCCAACCCAGTAGGCCGCGTTCCGGAATTCTGAGTGTGGCGAGGTTCCGTCTTCTGTCTGCAGCGCCTGGGATCTCCTAGGAGACCTCCGCGTGTCTTCCCCGAGTGACTATTATGCTGGCTGCCGGGGAAAGTCGGGTGTTGTGCTGGAAGTGCAGGTAGCATCTAGTGACTCCCCCTGGACAGATGAGGTAATTAGCGGACTTCCCCCTGCCAGGGAACACATTTGACACCAGGCAGCTGCGTGTAGGGCGGCCACAAACCTCCCCCATGCACTCGACCCCGTTCCGGAATTCTGAGTGTGGCCAGGTACCGTCCTCTGTCTGCAGCGCCTGGGATCTCCTAGGAGCCCTTCTCGTGTCTTCCCCGAGTTTCTCCTAGTGCGGGCTGCCGGAGAAAGGCGGGTGTTGGGCTGGAAAAGCAGGTAGCATCTAGTGCCTACCCCTGGAAAGATGAGGTAATTAGCGGACTTCCCCCTGCCAGGGAAAACCTGTGACACCAGGCAGCTTCGTGGAAGTCGGCCCCAATCCTCCCCCACCCACTCGGCCGAGTTCCGGAATTCTGATTGTGGCGAGCTTCCGTCCTCTGTCTGCAGCGCCTGGGATCTCCTAGGAACCCTCCGCGTGTCTTCCTCGAGTGACTCTTATGCGGGCTGCAGGGTAAAGGCGGGGGTTGGGCTGGAAATACAGGTAGCATCTAGTGCCTCCCTCTGGACAGATGAGATATTTAGCGGAATTCCCCCTGCCAGGGAACACCTGTGACAGCAGGCAGCTGCGTGGTGGGCGGCCCCAAACCTCCAACTCCCACTCGGTCTCGTTCCGGCATTCTGAGTGTGGGGAGGTTCCGTCCTCTGTCTGCAGCGACTGGGATACCCTAGGAGCACTCCCCGAGTCTTCCCAGAGTTTCTCCTAGTCCGGGTTGCCGGGAAAATGCGGGGGTAGGCCTGGAAATGCAGGTAGCATCCAGTGCCTCCCCCTGGACAAATGAGGTATTTAGCGGACTTCCCCTTGCAAGTGAACACCTGTGAATCCAGGCAGCTGCGTGGAGGGCGGCCCCAATACTCCCCCACCCACTCGGCCGTGTTCCGGAATTCTGATGGTGGCGAGCTTCCGTCCTCTGTCTGCAGCGCCTGGGATCTCCTAGGAGCCCTCCGCGTGTGTTCCCCGAGTGTATCCTAGAGCGGGCTGCAGGGGAAAGTCGGGGGTTGGGCTGGAAATGCAGGTAACATCTAGTGCCTCCCCCTGGACAGATGAGGTAATTAGCGGAATTCCCCCTGCCAGGGAACACCTGTGACACCAGGCAGCTATGTGGAGGGCGGCCCCAAACCTCCCCCACCCACTCGGCCGCGGTCCGGAATTCTGAGTGTGGCGAGGTTCCGTCCTCTGTCTGCAGGCCTGGGATCTCCTAGGAGCCCTCCGCGTGTCTTCCACGAATGACTCTTAGTGCGGGCTGCCGGGAAAACGCAGGGGATAGGCTAGAATTGCAGGTAGCATCTTGTGCCTCCCCCTGGACTGATGAGGTATTTAGCGGAATTCCCCCTGCCAGGGAACGCCTGTGACACCATGCAGCTGTGTGGAAGGCGGCCCCAAAACTCCCCCACCCACTCGGCCGCGTTCCAGAATTCTGAGTGTGAGGAGGTTCCGTCCTGTGTCTGCAGTGCCTGGGATCTTCTAGGAGCCCTCCGCGTGTATTCCCTGAGTGTCTCCTAGCGCAGTCTTCCGGGGAAAGGCTGGGGTTGCACTGGAAATGCAGGTAGAATCTAGTGCCTCCCCCTGGATAGATGAGGTAATTAGCGGAATTCCCCCTGCCAGAGTACACCTGTGACACCATGCAGCTGCGTGGAGGTTGGCCCCAATCCTCCCCCACCCACTCGGCCGCGTTCCGGAATTCTGAGTGTGGCGAGGTTCCGTCCAATTTCTGCAGCGCCTGGGATCTCCTAGGAGCCCTCCGCATGTCTTACCCGAGTGTATCCTAGAGCGGGCTGCCGAGGAAAGGCGGGGGTTGGGCTGGAAATGCAGGTAGCATCTAGTGCCTACCCCTGGACAAAAGAGGTAATTAGCGGAATTCCCCCTGCCAGGGAACACATGTGACACCAGGCAGCTGCGTGTAGTGCGGCCCCATACCTCCACAACCCACTCGGGCGCGTTCCGGAATTCTGAGTGTGCCGAGGTTCCGTCCTCTGTCTGCAGCGCCTGGGATCTCCTAGGAGCTTTCCGCGTGTCTTCCCCGATTGTTACCTAGTGCCGGCTGCCTGGAAATGCGTGAGTTGGGCTGGAAATGCAGGTAGCATCTAGTGCCTCCCCCTGGACAGATGAGGTATTTAGCGGTCTTGCTCCTGCCAGGGAACACATGTGACAACAGACAGCTGTGTGCTGGGCGGCCCCAAACCTCCCACATCCACTAAGCCGCATTCCGGAGTTCTGAGTGTGTGGAGGTTCCGTCTTCTGTCTGCATCGACTGGGATCTCCTAGGAGTCCTCCGCCTGCCTTCCACGAGTGTCTCTTATTGCGGGCTGCCGGGAAAACGCAGGGGATAGGCTAGAAATGCAGGTTGCTTCTAGTGCCTCCCCCTGGACTGATGAGGTATTTAGCGAAAATCCCCCTGACAGGGAACACCTGTGTCACCAGGCAGCTGAGTGGAGGTCGGCCCCAACTTCCCACACCCACTCGGCCGCGTTCCTTAATTCTGAGTGTGGTGAGGTTCTGTCCTCTGTCTGCAGCACCTGGGATTACCTAAGAGCCCTTCCCGTGTCTTCCCCGAGTTTCTCCTATTGCGGGCTGACGGGGAAAGGCGGGGTTGGGCTGGAAATGCTTGTAGCATCTAGTGCCTCCCCCTGGATAGATGAGGTAATTAGCGGACTTCCCCCTGCCAGGGAACACCTGTGACACGAGGCAGCTTTGTGGATGGCGGCCCCAAAACTCCCCAACCCAGTAGGCTGCGTTCCGGAATTCTGAGTGTGGCGAGGTTCCGTCCTACCTCTGCAGCATGTGGGATCTCCTAGGAGCAATCCGCGTGTCTTCCTCGAGTTTCTCCTAGTGCGGACTGCCGGGGATAGGCGGGGGTTCGGCTGGAAATGCAGGTAGAATCTAGTGCCTCCCCCTGGACAGATGAGGTAATTAGAGGAATTCCCCCTGCAAGGGAACACCTGTGACACCAGGCAGCTGCGTGGAGGGCGGCCCCAAACCTCATCCACCCACTCGGCCGCGTTCCGGAATTCTGAGTGTGAGGAGGTTACGTCCTCTGTCTGCAGCGCCTGGGATCTCCTAGGAGCCCTCCGCGTGTCTTCCCCGAGTGTCTTCTAGTGCGGAATTTGAGGAAAGGCGAGGGTTGGGCTGGAAATGCAGGTAACATCTAGTGCCTCCCTCTGGACAGAAGAGGTAATAAGAGGACTTCCCCTGCCAGGGAACACCTGTGACACCAGGCAGCTGCGTGGGGGGCGGCCCCAAGATTCCCCACCCACTCGGCCGCGTTCCGGAATTCTGAGTGTGGCAAGGTTCCGTCCTCAGTCTGCAGCGACTGGGATCACCTAGGAGTCTTCCGCGTGTCTTCCCCGAGTGTCTCCTAGTGCAGGCTGCCAGGGAAAGGCGGGGATTGGGCTGGAAATGCTGGTAGAATCTAGTGCCTCCCCCTGGATAGATGAGGTAATTAGCAGACTTCCCCCTGCCGGGGAAAACATGTGACACCAGGCAGCTGCGTGGATGGCGGCCCCAAACCTCCCAAAACCACTCGGCCGCGTCCCGGAATTGTTAGTGTGGCGAGGTTCCTTCCTCTTTCTGCGGCATCTGGGATCTCCTAGGAGCCATCCGCGTGTCTTCCCCGAGTGTCTCCTAGTGCGAGCTGCCGGGGAAAGCCGGGGGTTGTGCTGGAAATTCAGGTAGCATCTAGTGCCTCCCCCTGGACAGATGAGGTAATTAACGGACTTCCCCATGCCAGGGAACACCTGTGACACCAGGCAGCTGCTTGGATTGCGGCCCCAAACCTCCCCCAAACACTCGGCCGCGTTCCGGAATTCTGAGTGTTGCGAGGTTCCGTCCTCGGTCTGCAGCACCTGGGATCTCCTAGGAGCCATCCGCGTGTCTTCCCCGAGTGTCTCCTATTGCGGTCTGCCGGGAAAACGCGGGGGATAGGCTAGAAATGCAGGTAGCTTCTAGTGCCTCCCCCTGGACAGATGAGGTAATTAGCGGACTTCCACCTGCCAGGGAACACCTGTGACACGAGGCAGCTGCGAGGAGGTAGGCCCCAAACATCCCCCACCCACTCGCCGCGTTCCGGAATTCTGAGTGTGGGAAGGTTCCGTCCTATGTCTGCAGGGCCTGGGAACTCCTAGGAGCCCTCCCCGTGTCTTCCCCCAGTGTCTCCTAGTGCGGGCTGCCGGGAAAACGCAGGGGATAGGCTAGAAATGCAGGTTGCTTCTAGTGCCTCCCCCTGGACTGATGAGGTATTTAGCGAAATTCCCCCTGACAGGGAACACCTGTGACACCAGGCAGCTGAGTGGAAGTCGGCCACAACTTCCCACACCCACTCGGCCGCGTTCCTTAATTCTGAGTGTGGCGAGGTTCCGTCCTCTGTCTGCAGCCCCTGGTATCACCTAAGAGCCCTTCCCGTGTCTTCCCCGAGTTTCTCCTATTGCGGGCTGACGGGGAAATGCGGGGTTGGGCTGGAAATGCTGGTAGCATCTAGTGCCTCCCCCTGGACAGATGAGGTAATTAGCGGACTTCCCCCTGCCATGGAACGCCTGTGACACGAGGCAGCTTTGTGGATGGCGGCCCCAAACCTCCCCAACACAGTAGGCCGCGTTCCGGAATTCTGAGTGTGGCGAGGTTCCGTCCTACCTCTGCAGCATCTGGGATCTCCTAGGAGCAATCCGCGTGTCTTCCTCGAGTTTCTCCTAGTGCGGACTGCCGGGGATAGGCGGGGGTTGGGCTGGAAATGCAGGTAGAATCTAGTGCCTCCCCCTGGACAGATGAGGTAATTAGAGGAATTCCCCCTGCAAGGGAACACCTGTGACACCAGGCAGCTGCGTGGATGGCGGCCCCAAACCTCCCCCATGCACTCGAACCCGTTCCGAAATTCTGAGTGTGGCGAGGTTCCGTCTTCTGTCTGCAGCGCCTGGGATCTCCTAGGAGACCTCCGCGTGTCTTCCCCGAGTGACTATTATGCTGGCTGCCGGGGAAAGTCGGGTGTTGTGCTGGAAGTGCAGGTAGCATCTAGTGCCTCCCCCTGGACAGATGAGGTAATTAGCGGACTTCCCCCTGCCAGGGAACACATTTGACACCAGGCAGCTGCGTGTAGGGCGGCCACAAACCTCCCCAATGCACTCGACCCCGTTCCGGAATTCTGAGTGTGGCCAGGTACCGTCCTCTGTCTGCAGCGCCTGGGATCTCCTAGGAGCCCTTCTCGTGTCTTCCCCGAGTTTCTCCTAGTGCGGGCTGCCGGAGAAAGGCGGGTGTTGGGCTGGAAAAGCAGGTAGCATCTAGTGCCTACCCCTGGAAAGATGAGGTAATTAGCGGACTTCCCCCTGCCAGGGAAAACCTGTGACACCAGGCAGCTTCGTGGAAGTCGGCCCCAATCCTCCCCCACCCACTCGGCCGAGTTCCGGAATTCTGATTGTGGCGAGCTTCCGTCCTCTGTCTGCAGCGCCTGGGATCTCCTAGGAACCTTCCGCGTGTCTTCCTCGAGTGACTCTTATGCGGGCTGCAGGGTAAAGGCGGGGGTTGGGCTGGAAATACAGGTAGCATCTAGTGCCTCCCTCTGGACAGATGAGATATTTAGCGGAATTCCCCCTGCCAGGGAACACCTGTGACACCAGGCAGCTGCGTGGTGGGCGGCCCCAAACCTCCAACTCCCACTCGGTCTCGTTCCGGCATTCTGAGTGTGGGGAGGTTCCGTCCTCTGTCTGCAGCGACTGGGATCCCCTAGGAGCCCTCCCCGAGTCTTCCCAGAGTTTCTCCTAGTCCGGGTTGCCGGGGAAATGCGGGGGTAGGCCTGGAAATGCAGGTAGCATCCAGTGCCTCCCCCTGGACAAATGAGGTATTTAGCGGACTTCCCCTTGCAAGTGAACAACTGTGAATCCAGGCAGCTGTGTGGAGGGCGGCCCCAGTACTCCCCCACCCACTCGGCCGTGTTCCGGAATTCTGATGGTGGCGAGCTTCCGTCCTCTGTCTGCAGCGCCTGGGATCTCCTAGGAGCCTTCCGCGTGTCTTCCCCGAGTGTATCCTAGAGCGGGCTGCAGGGGAAAGTCGGGGGTTGGGCTGGAAATGCAGGTAACATCTAGTGCCTCCCCCTGGACAGATGAGGTAATTAGCGGAATTCCCCCTGCCAGGGAACACCTGTGACACCAGGCAGCTATGTGGAGGGCGGCCCCAAACCTCCCCCACCCACTCGGCCGCGGTCCGGAATTCTGAGTGTGGCGAGGTTCCGTCCTCTGTCTGCAGGCCTGGGATCTCCTAGGAGCCCTCCGCGTGTCTTCCACGAATGACTCTTAGTGCGGGCTGCCGGGAAAACGCAGGGGATAGGCTAGAATTGCAGGTAGCATCTTGTGCCTCCCCCTGGACTGATGAGGTATTTAGCGGAATTCCCCCTGCCAGGGAACGCCTGTGACACCATGCAGCTATGTGGAAGGCGGCCCCAAAACTCCCCCACCCACTCGGCCGCGTTCCAGAATTCTGAGTGTGAGGAGGTTCCGTCCTGTGTCTGCAGTGCCTGGGATCTTCTAGGAGCCCTCCGCGTGTATTCCCTGAGTGTCTCCTAGCGCAGTATTCCGGGGAAAGGCTGGGGTTGCACTGGAAATGCAGGTAGAATCTAGTGCCTCCCCCTGGATAGATGAGGTAATTAGCGGACTTCCCCCTGCAAGGGAACACCTGTGACACGAGGCAGCTTTGTGGATGGCGGCCCCAAAACTCCCCAACCCAGTAGGCCGCGTTCCGGAATACTGAGTGTGGCGAGGTTCCGTCCTACCTCTGCAGCATCTGGTATCTCCTAGGAGCAATCCGCGTGTCTTCCTCGAGTTTCTCCTATTGCGGACTGCCGGGGATAGGCGGGGGTTCGGCTGGAAATGCAGGTAGAATCTAGTGCCTCCCCCTGGACAGATGAGGTAATTAGAGGAATTCCCCCTGCAAGGGAACACCTGTGACACCAGGCAGCTGCGTGGAAGGCGGCCCCAAACCTCATCCACCCACTCGGCCGCGTTCCGGAATTCTGAGTGTGAGGAGGTTACGTCCTCTGTCTGCAGCGCCTGGGATGTCCTAGGAGCCCTCCGCGTGTCTTCCCCGAGTGTCTTCTAGTGCGGAATTTGAGGAAAGGCGAGGGTTGGGCTGGAAATGCAGGTAACATCTAGTGCCTCCCTCTGGACAGAAGAGGTAATAAGAGGACTTCCCCTGCCAGGGAACACCTGTGACACCAGGCAACTGCGTGGGGGGCGGCCCCAAGATTCCCCACCCACTCGGCCGCGTTCCGGAATTCTGAGTGTGGCAAGGTTCCGTCCTCAGTCTGCAGCGACTGGGATCACCTAGGAGTCTTCCGCGTGTCTTCCCCGAGTGTCTCCTAGTGCAGGCTGCCAGGGAAAGGCGGGGATTGGGCTGGAAATGCTGGTAGAATCTAGTGCCTCCCCCTGGATAGATGAGGTAATTAGCAGACTTCCCCCTGCCGGGGAAAACATGTGACACCAGGCAGCTGCGTGGATGGCGGCCCCAAACCTCCCAAAACCACTCGGCCGCGTCCCGGAATTGTTAGTGTGGCGAGGTTCCTTCCTCTGTCTGCGGCATCTGGGATCTCCTAGGAGCCATCCTCGTGTCTTCCCCGAGTGTCTCCTAGTGCGAGCTGCCGGGGAAAGGCGGGGGTTGTGCTGGAAATTCAGGTAGCATCTAGTGCCTCCCCCTGGACAGATGAGGTAATTAACGGACTTCCCCATGCCAGGGAACACCTGTGACACCAGGCAGCTGCTTGGATTGCGGCCCCAAACCTCCCCCAAACACTCGGCCGCGTTCCGGAATTCTGAGTGTTGCGAGGTTCCGTCCTCGGTCTGCAGCACCTGGGATCTCCTAGGAGCCATCCGCGTGTCTTCCCCGAGTGTCTCCTATTGCGGTCTGCCGGGAAAACGCGGGGGATAGGCTTGAAATGCAGGTAGCATCTAGTGCCTCCCCCTGGACAGATGAGGTAATTAGCGGACTTCCACCTGCCAGGGAACACCTGTGACACGAGGCAGCTGCGAGGAGGTAGGCCCCAAACATCCCCCACCCACTCGCCGCGTTCCGGAATTCTGAGTGTGGGAAGGTTCCGTCCTAAGTCTGCAGGGCCTGGGAACTCCTAGGAGCCCTCCCCGTGTCTTCCCCCAGTGTCTCCTAGTGCGGGCTGCCGGGAAAACGCAGGGGATAGGCTAGAAATGCAGGTTGCTTCTAGTGCCTCCCCCTGGACTGATGAGGTATTTAGCGAAATTCCCCCTGACAGGGAACACCTGTGACACCAGGCAGCTGAGTGGAAGTCGGCCACAACTTCCCACACCCACTCGGCCGCGTTCCTTAATTCTGAGTGTGGCGAGGTTCCGTCCTCTGTCTGCAGCCCCTGGTATCACCTAAGAGCCCTTCCCGTGTCTTCCCCGAGTTTCTCCTATTGCGGGCTGACGGGGAAAGGCGGGGTTGGGCTGGAAATGCTGGTAGCATCTAGTGCCTCCCCCTGGACAGATGAGGTAATTAGCGGACTTCCCCCTGCCAGGGAACGCCTGTGACACGAGGCAGCTTTGTGGATGGCGGCCCCAAAACTCCCCAACCCAGTAGGCCGCGTTCCGGAATTCTGAGTGTGGCGAGGTTCCGTCCTACCTCTGCAGCATCTGGGATCTCCTAGGAGCAATCCGCGTGTCTTCCTCGAGTTTCTCCTAGTGCGGACATCCGGGGAATAGGCGGGGGTTCGGCTGGAAATGCAGGTAGAATCTAGTGCCTCCCCCTGGACAGATGAGGTAATTAGAGGAATTCCTCCTGCAAGGGAACACCTGTGACACCAGGCAGCTGCGTGGAGGGCGGCACCAAATCTCATCCACCCACTCGGCCGCGTTCCGGAATTCTGAGTGTGAGGAGGTTACGTCCTCTGTCTGCAGCGCCTGGGATGTCCTAGGAGCCCTCCGCGTGTCTTCCCCGAGTGTCTTCTAGTGCGGAATTTGAGGAAAGGCGAGGGTTGGGCTGGAAATGCAGGTAACATCTAGTGCCTCCCTCTGGACAGAAGAGGTAATAAGAGGACTTCCCCTGCCAGGGAACACCTGTGACACCAGGCAGCTGCGTGGGGGGCGGCCCCAAGATTCCCCACCCACTCGGCCGCGTTCCGGAATTCTGAGTGTGGCAAGGTTCCGTCCTCAGTCTGCAGCGACTGGGATCACCTAGGAGTCTTCCGCGTGTCTTCCCCGAGTGTCTCCTAGTGCAGGCTGCCAGGGAAAGGCGGGGATTGGGCTGGAAATGCTGGTAGAATCTAGTGCCTCCCCCTGGATAGATGAGGTAATTAGCAGACTTCCCCCTGCCGGGGAAAACATGTGACACCAGGCAGCTGCGTGGATGGCGGCCCCAAACCTCCCAAAACCACTCGGCCGCGTCCCGGAATTGTTAGTGTGGCGAGGTTCCTTCCTCTTTCTGCGGCATCTGGGATCTCCTAGGAGCCATCCGCGTGTCTTCCCCGAGTGTCTCCTAGTGCGAGCTGCCGGGGAAAGGCGGGGGTTGTGCTGGAAATTCAGGTAGCATCTAGTGCCTCCCCCTGGACAGATGAGGTAATTAACGGACTTCCCCATGCCAGGGAACACCTGTGACACCAGGCAGCTGCTTGGATTGCGGCCCCAAACCTCCCCCAAACACTCGGCCGCGTTCCGGAATTCTGAGTGTTGCGAGGTTCCGTCCTCGGTCTGCAGCACCTGGGATCTCCTAGGAGCCATCCGCGTGTCTTCCCCGAGTGTCTCCTATTGCGGTCTGCCGGGAAAACGCGGGGGATAGGCTAGAAATGCAGGTAGCATCTAGTGCCTCCCCCTGGACAGATGAGGTAATTAGCGGACTTCCACCTGCCAGGGAACACCTGTGACACGAGGCAGCTGCGAGGAGGTAGGCCCCAAACATCCCCCACCCACTCGCCGCGTTCCGGAATTCTGAGTGTGGGAAGGTTCCGTCCTATGTCTGCAGGGCCTGGGAACTCCTAGGAGCCCTCCCCGTGTCTTCCCCCAGTGTCTCCTAGTGCGGGCTGCCGGGAAAACGCAGGGGATAGGCTAGAAATGCAGGTTGCTTCTAGTGCCTCCCCCTGGACTGATGAGGTATTTAGCGAAATTCCCCCTGACAGGGAACACCTGTGACACCAGGCAGCTGAGTGGAAGTCGGCCACAACTTCCCACACCCACTCGGCCGCGTTCCTTAATTCTGAGTGTGGCGAGGTTCCGTCCTCTGTCTGCAGCGCCTGGTATCACCTAAGAGCCCTTCCCGTGTCTTCCCCGAGTTTCTCCTATTGCGGGCTGACGGGGAAAGGCGGGGTTGGGCTGGAAATGCTGGTAGCATCTAGTGCCTCCCCCTGGACAGATGAGGTAATTAGCGGACTTCCCCCTGCCAGGGAACGACTGTGACACGAGGCAGCTTTGTGGATGGCGGCCCCAAACCTCCCCAACACAGTAGGCCGCGTTCCGGAATTCTGAGTGTGGCGAGGTTCCGTCCTACCTCTGCAGCATCTGGGATCTCCTAGGAGCAATCCGCGTGTCTTCCTCGAGTTTCTCCTAGTGCGGACTGCCGGGGATAGGCGGGGGTTGGGCTGGAAATGCAGGTAGAATCTAGTGCCTCCCCCTGGACGGATGAGGTAATTAGAGGAATTCCCCCTGCAAGGGAACACCTGTGACACCAGGCAGCTGCGTGGAAGGCGGCCCCAAACCTCCCCAACCCACTCGGCTGCGTTCCGGAATTCTGAGTGTGGCGAGGTTCCGTCCTCTGTCTGCAGCGTCTGGGATCTCCGAAGATCCCTCCGCTTGTCTACCCCGAGTGACTATTATGCGGGCTGCTGGGGAAAGTCGGTGGTTGGGCAGGAAACGCAGGTAGCATCTAATGCCTCCCCCTGGACAAATGAGGTAATTGGCGGAATAACACCCCTGCCAGGGAACACCTGTGAGACCAGGCAGCTGCGTGGAGGGCGGCCCCAAACCTCCCACATCAACTCGGGTGCGTTCCGGAATTCTGAGTGTGGCGAGGTTCCGTCCTCTGTCTGCAGCGCCTGGGATCTCCTAGGAGCCCTCCGCCTATCTTCTCCGAGTTGATCCTAGAGCGGGCTGCGGGGGAAAGTCGGGGGTTTTGCTGGAAATGCAAGTAGCATCTAGTGCCTCCCCCTGGACAGATGAGGTAATTAGCGGACTTTCCCCTGCCAGGGAACATATGTGACAGCAGGCAGCTGCGTGGAGGGCGGCCCCAAACCTCCCCCATGCACTCGAACCCGTTCCGAAATTCTGAGTGTGGCGAGGTTCCGTCTTCTGTCTGCAGTGCCTGGGATCTCCTAGGAGACCTCCGCGTGTCTTCCCCGAGTGACTATTATGCTGGCTGCCGGGGAAAGTCGGGTGTTGTGCTGGAAGTGCAGGTAGCATCTAGTGCCTCCCCCTGGACAGATGAGGTAATTAGCGGACTTCCCCCTGCCAGGGAACACATTTGACACCAGGCAGCTGCGTGTAGGGCGGCCACAAACCTCCCCCATGCACTCGACCCCGTTCCGGAATTCTGAGTGTGGCCAGGTACCGTCCTCTGTCTGCAGCGCCTGGGATCTCCTAGGAGCCCTTCTCGTGTCTTCCCCGAGTTTCTCCTAGTGCGGGCTGCCGGAGAAAGGCGGGTGTTGGGCTGGAAAAGCAGGTAGCATCTAGTGCCTACCCCTGGAAAGATGAGGTAATTAGCGGAATTCCCCCTGCCAGGGAAAACCTGTGACACCAGGCAGCTTCGTGGAAGTCGGCCCCAATCCTCCCCCACCCACTCGGCCGAGTTCCGGAATTCTGATTGTGGCGAGCTTCCGTCCTCTGTCTGCAGCGCCTGGGATCTCCTAGGAACCCTCCGCGTATCTTCCTCGAGTGACTCTTATGCGGGCTGCAGGGTAAAGGCGGGGGTTGGGCTGGAAATACAGGTAGCATCTAGTGCCTCCCTCTGGACAGATGAGATATTTAGCGGAATTCCCCCTGCCAGGGAACACCTGTGACACCAGGCAGCTGCGTGGTGGGCGGCCCCAAACCTCCAACTCCCACTCGGTCTCGTTCCGGCATTCTGAGTGTGGGGAGGTTCCGTCCTCTGTCTGCAGCGACTGGGATCCCCTAGGAGCCCTCCCCGAGTCTTCCCAGAATTTCTCCTAGTCCGGGTTGCCGGGGAAATGCGGGGGTATGCCTGGAAATGCAGGTAGCATCCAGTGCCTCCCCCTGGACAAATGAGGTATTTAGCGGACTTCCCCTTGCAAGTGAACACCTGTGAATCCAGGCAGCTGCGTGGAGGGCGGCCCCAATACTCCCCCACCCACTCGGCCGTGTTCCGGAATTCTGATGGTGGCGAGCTTCCGTCCTCTGTCTGCAGCGCCTGGGATCTCCTAGGAGCCCTCCGCGTGTGTTCCCCGAGTGTATCCTAGAGCGGGCTGCAGGGGAAAGTCGGGGGTTGGGCTGGAAATGCAGGTAACATCTAGTGCCTCCCCCTGGACAGATGAGGTAATTAGCGGAATTCCCCCTGCCAGGGAACACCTGTGACACCAGGCAGCTGCGTGGTGTGCGGCCCCAAACCTCCAACTCCCACTCGGCCTCGTTCCGGCATTCTTAGTGTGGGGAGGTTCCGTCCTCTGTCTGCAGCGACTGGGATCTCCTAGGAGCCCTCCCGGACTCTTCCCAGAGTTTCTCCTAGTCCGGGTTGCCGGGGAAAGGCGGGTGTAGGCCTGAAAATGCAGGTAGCATCCAGTGCCTCCCCCTGGACAGATGAGGTATTTAGCGGACTTCCCCCTGCCAGGGAACAACTGTGACACCAGGCAGCTTCGTGGAGTGCGGCCCCATACATTCCAAACCCATTTGGCCGCGTTCCGGAATTCTGATAGTGGCGAGGTTCCGTCCTCTGTCTGCAGCACCTGGGATCTCCTAGGAGCCATCCGCGTGTCTTTCCCGAGTGTCTCCTACTGCGGTCTGCCGGGGAAATGCGGGGGTTGGCCTGGATATACAGGTAGCATCTAGTGCATCCCCCTGGACAGATGAGGTAATTAACGGACTTCCCCCTTCCAGGGAACACCTGTGACAACAGGCAGCTGCGTGGAGGTTGGCCCCAAACCTCCCCCAACCACTCGGCCGCGTTCCGGAATTCTGAGTGTTGCGAGGATCCGTCCTCAGTCTGCAGCGCCTGGAATCTCCCAGGAGCCCTCCGCGTGTCTTCCCCGAGTGTCTCCTAGTGCGGGTTGCCGGGGAAAGGCGGGGGTAGGGCTGGAAATGCAGGTAGCATCTAGTGCCTCTCCCTGGACAGATGAGGTATTTAGCGGACTTCCCCCTGCCAGGGAACACCTGTGACACCAGGCAGCTGCGTGGAGGGCGGCCCCAAAACTCCCCAACCCACTCGGCAGGGTTCCGGAATTCTGAGTGTTGCGAGGTTCCGTCCTCGGTCTGCAGAGCCTGTGATCTTCTAGGAGCCCTCCGCCTGTCTTCCCCGATTGTATCCTAGAGCGGGCTGCAGGGGTAATTAGGGGGTTGGGCTGGATATACAGGTAGCATCTAGTGCCTCCCCCTGGACAAATGAGGTAATTAGCGGAATTACACCCGGGCCAGGGAACACCTGTGACACCAGGCAACTGCGTGGAGTGCGGCCGCAAACCTCCCCCACACACTCGGCCGCGTTCCGGAATTCTGAGTGTGGCGAGGTTCCGTCCTCGGTCTGCAGCGCCTGGGATCTCCTAGGAGCCCTCCGCTGTCTTCTCCGAGTGTATCCTAGAGCGGGCTGCCGGGGAAAGTCGGGGGTTGGGCTGGAAATGCAGGTAGCATCTAGTGACTCCCCCTGGACAGATGAGGTTGTTAGCGGACTTCCCCCTCCCAGGGAACACCTGTGACATCAAGCAGCTCTGCGGATGGCGGCCCCAATGCTCCCCACACACTCGGCCGGGTTCCGGAATTCTGAGTGTGGGGAGGTTCCGTCCTCTGTCTGCAGCGCCTTGGATCTCCTAGGAGCCCTTCCCGTGTCTTCCCCGAGCGTCTCCTAGTGCGGGCTTCCGGGGAAAGTCGGGGGTTGGGCTGGAAATGCAGGTAGCATCTAGTGACTCCCCCTGGACAGATGAGGTAGTTAGCGGACTTCCCCCTGCCAGGGAACACCTGTGACATCAAGCAGCTTTGTGGATGGCGGCCCCAATCCTCCCCCACACACTCGGCCGGGTTCCGGAATTCTGAGTTTGGGGAGGTTCCGTCCTCTGTCTGCAGCGCCTTGGATCTCCTAGGAGCCCTTCCCGTGTCTTCCCCGAGCGTCTCCTAGTGCGGGCTTCCGGGGAAATGAGGGGTTATGCTGGAAATGCAGGTAGCATCTAGTGCCTCCCTCTGGACAGATGAGGTATTTAGCGGACTTCCCCCTGCCTGGGAACACCTGTGAAACCAGGCAGCTTCGTGGAGGGCGGCCCCAAACCTCCCCCACCCACTCGGCCGTGTTCCGGAATTCTGATTGTGGCGAGCTTCCGTCCTCTGTCTGCAGCGCCTGGGATCTCCTAGGAGCCCTCCACGTGTCTTCCCCGAGTGACTCTTATGCGGGCTGCCGGGGAAAGGCGGGGGTTGTTCTAGAAAAGCAGGTAGCATCTAGTGCCTACCCCTGGACAGATGAGGTAATTAGCGGACTTCCCCCTGCTAGGGAACACCTGTGACATCAAGCAGCTGTGTGGATGGCGGCCCCAAATCTCCCCCACCCACTCGGACGCGTTCTGGAATTCTGAGTGTGGCGAAGTTTCGTCCTCATCTGCAGCGCCTGGGATCTCCTAGGAGCCCTCCGCGTGTCTTCCCCGAGTGTCTCCTAGTGTGGGCAGCCGGGAAAATGTGGGGGTTGGGCTGGAAATGCAGGTAGCCTCTAGTGCCTCCCCCTGGACAGATGAGGTAATTAGCGGTCTTCTTCCTGCCATGGAACACCTGTGACACCAAGCAGCTGCGTGGGGTGTGGCCCCAAACTTCCCCCACGCACTCAGCCGCGTTCCGGAATTCTGAGTGTGGCGAGGATCCGTCCTCTGTCTGCATCTCCTGGGATCTCATAGGAGCCGTCCGCGTGTCTTCCCCTAGTGTCCCATAGTGCGGGCTGCCGTGGAAATGCGGGATTTGTGCTGGAAATGCAGGTAGCATCTAGTTCATCCCACTGGACTGATGAGGTATTTAGTTGAATTCCCCCTGCCTGGGAAAACCTGTGACAACAGGCATCTGCGTAGTGGGCGGCCCCAAACCTCCCCCACCCACTCGGCCTGGTTCCGGAATTCTGAGTGTGGCGAGGTTCCGTCTTCTTTCTGCAGAGTCTGGGATCTCCTAGGAGCCCTCCGCATGTCTTACCCGAGTGTATCATACAGTGGGCTGCCGAGGAAAGGCGGGGGTTGGGCTGGAAATGCAGGTAGCATCTAGTGCCTCCCCCTGGACAGATGAGGTAATTAGCGGAATTCCCCCTGCCAGGGAACACATTTGAATCCAGGCAGCTGCGTGTAGGGCGGCCACATACCTCCCCCACGCACTCGAACCCGTTGCGGAATTCTGAGTGTGGCCAGGTACCGTCCTCTGTCTGCAGCGCCTGGGATCTCCTAGGAGCCCTTCCCGTGTCTTCTCCGAGTTTCTCCTACTGCGGGCTGCCGGAGAAAGTCGGGGGTTGGGCTGGAAAAGCAGGTAGAGTCTAGTGCCTCCTCCTGGACAGATGAGGCAATTAGCGGAATTACACCCCTGCCAGGGAACACCTGTGACACCAGGCAGCTGCGTGGAGGGTGGCCCCAAATCTCTCTCCCCACTCGGCCGGGTTCCGGATTTCTGAGTGTGGCGAGGTTCTGTCCACTGTCTGCAGCACCTGGGATCTCCTAGGAGCCATCCGCGTGTCTTCCCCGAGTGTCTCCTAGTGCGGGCTGCCGGGGAAATGCGGGGGTTGGGCTGGATATACAGGTAGCATCTAGTGCATCCCCCTGGACAGATGAGGTAATTAAAGGACTTCCCCCTTCCTGGGAACACCTGTGTCAACAGGCAGCTGCGTGGATATCGGCCCCAAACCTCCCCCAACCACTCGGCCGCGTTCCGGATTTCTGAGTGTTTCGAGGATCCGTCCTCGGTCTGCAGCACCTGGAATCTCCCAGGAGCCCTCCGCGTTTCTTCCCCGAGTGTCTCCTAGTGCGGGTTGCCGGGGAAAGGCGGGGGTAAGGCTGGAAATGCAGGTAGCATCTAGTGCCTCTCCCTGGACAGATGAGGTATTTAGCGGACTTCCCCCTGCCAGGGAATACCTGTTACACCAGCCAGCTGCGTGGTGGGCGGCCCCAAACCTCCCCCACACACTCGGCCGGGTTCCGGAATTCTGAGTGTGGGGAGGTTCCGTCCTCTGTCTGCAGCGCCTTGGTTCTCCTAGGAGCCCTTCCCGTGTCTTCCCCGAGCGTCTCCTAGTGCGGGCTACCGGGGAAAAGAGGGGGTTATGCTGAAATGCAGGTAGCATCTAGTGCCTCCCCCTGGACAGATGAGGTATTTAGCGGACTTCCCCCTGCCCGGGAACACCTGTGACACCAGGCAGCTTCGTGGAGTGCGGCCCCAAACCTCCCACACCCACTCGGTCGCGTTCCGGAATTCTGATTGTGGCGACGTTCCGTCCTTTGTCTGCAGCACCTGAGATCTCCTAGGAGCCCTCCACGTGTCTTCCCCGAGTGTCTCCTAGTTCGGGCTGCCGGGGAAATGCTGGGGTTGGGCTGGATATACAGGTAGCATCTAGTGCCTCCCCCTGGACAAATGAGGTAATTAGCGGAATTACACCCCTGCAAGGGAACACCTGTGACACCAGGCAACTGCGTGGAGGGCGGCCGCAAACCTCCCCCACACACTCGGCCGCGTTCCGGAATTCTGAGTGTGGCGAGGTTCCGTCCTCGGTCTGCAGCGCCTGGGATCTCCTAGGAGCCCTCCGCTGTCTTCTCCGAGTGTATCCTAAAGCGGGCTGCCGGGGAAAGTCGGGGGTTGGGCTGGAAATGCAGGTAGCATCTAGTGCCTCCCTCTGGACAGATGAGGTATTTAGCGGACTTCCCCCTGCCTGGGAACACCTGTGAAAACAGGCAGCTTCGTGGTGGGCGGCCCCAAACCTCCCCCACCCACTCGGCCGTGTTCCGGAATTCTGATTGTGGCGAGCTTCCGTCCTCTGTCTGCAGCGTCTGGGATCTCCGAAGATCCCTCCGCTTGTCTACCCCGAGTGACTATTATACGGGCTCCTGGGGAAAGTCGGTGGTTGGGCAGGAAACGCAGGTAGCATCTAATGCCTCCCCCTGGACAAATGAGGTAATTAGCGGAATAACACCCCTGCCAGGGAACACCTGTGAGACCAGGCAGCTGCGTGGAGGGCGGCCCCAAACCTCCCAAAACAACTCGGGCGCGTTCCGGAATTCTGAGTGTGGCGAGGTTCCGTCCTCTGTCTGCAGCGCCTGGGATCTCCTAGGAGCCCTCCGCCTATCTTCTCCGAGTTTATCCTAGAGCGGGCTGCGGGGGAAAGTCGGGGGTTTTGCTGGAAATGCAAGTAGCATCTAGTGCCTCCCCCTGGACAGATGAGGTAATTAGCGGACTTCCCCCTGCCAGGGAACACATTTGACACCAGGCAGCTGCGTGTAGGGTGGCCACAAACCTCCCCCAAGCACTCGACCCCGTTCCGGAATTCTGAGTGTGGCCAGGTACCGTCCTCTGTCTGCAGCGCCTGGGATCTCCTAGGAGCCCTTCTCGTGTCTTCCCCGAGTTTCTCCTAGTGCGGGCTGCCGGAGGAAAGGCGGGTGTTGGGCTGGAAAAGCAGGTAGCATCTAGTGCCTACCCCTGGAAAGATGAGGTAATTAGCGGACTTCCCCCTGCCAGGGAAAACCTGTGACACCAGGCAGCTTCGTGGAAGTCGGCCCCAATCCTCCCCCACCCACTCGGCCGAGTTCCGGAATTCTGATTGTGGCGAGCTTCCGTCCTCTGTCTGCAGCGCCTGGGATCTCCTAGGAACCCTCCGCGTGTCTTCCTCGAGTGACTCTTATGCGGGCTGCAGGGTAAAGGCGGGGGTTGGGCTGGAAATACAGGTAGCATCTAGTGCCTCCCTCTGGACAGATGAGATATTTAGCGGAATTCCCCCTGCTAGGGAACACCTGTGACACCAGGCAGCTGCGTGGTGTGCGGCCCCAAACCTCCAACTCCCACTCGGCCTCGTTCCGGCATTCTGAGTGTGGGGAGGTTCCGTCCTCTGTCTGCAGCGACTGGGATCTCCTAGGAGCCCTCCCCGAGTCTTCCCACAGTTTCTCCTAGTCCGGGTTGCCGGGGAAAGGCGGGTGTAGGCCTGAAAATGCAGGTAGCATCCAGTGCCTCCCCCTGGACAGATGAGGTATTTAGCGGACTTCCCCCTGCCAGGGAACAACTGTGACACCAGGCAGCTTCGTGGAGTGCGGCCCCATACATTCCAAACCCATTTGGCCGCGTTCCGGAATTCTGATAGTGGCGAGGTTCCGTCCTCTGTCTGCAGCACCTGGGATCTCCTAGGAGCCATCCGCGTGTCTTTCCCGAGTGTCTCCTACTGCGGTCTGCCGGGGAAATGCGGGGGTTGGCCTGGATATACAGGTAGCATCTAGTGCATCCCCCTGGACAGATGAGGTAATTAACGGACTTCCCCCTTCCAGGGAACACCTGTGACAACAGGCAGCTGCGTGGAGGTTGGCCCCAAACCTCCCCCAACCACTCGGCCGCGTTCCGGAATTCTGAGTGTTGCGAGGATCCGTCCTCAGTCTGCAGCGCCTGGAATCTCCCAGGAGCCCTCCGCGTGTCTTCCCCGAGTGTCTCCTAGTGCGGGTTGCCGGGGAAAGGCGGGGGTAGGGCTGGAAATGCAGGTAGCATCTAGTGCCTCTCCCTGGACAGATGAGGTATTTAGCGGACTTCCCCCTGCCAGGGAACACCTGTGACACCAGGCAGCTGCGTGGAGGGCCGCCCCAAAACTCCCCAAGCCACTCGGCAGGGTTCCGGAATTCTGAGTGTTGCGAGGTTCCGTCCTCGGTCTGCAGAGCCTGTGATCTTCTAGGAGCCCTCCGCCTGTCTTCCCCGATTGTATCCTAGAGCGGGCTGCAGGGGTAATTAGGGGGTTGGGCTGGATATACAGGTAGCATCTAGTGCCTCCCCCTGGACAAATGAGGGTAATTAGCGGAATTACACCCCTGCCAGGGAACACCTGTGACACCAGGCAACTGCGTGGAGTGCGGCCGCAAACCTCCCCCACACACTCGGACGCGTTCCGGAATTCTGAGTGTGGCGAGGTTCCGTCCTCGGTCTGCAGCGCCTGGGATCTCCTAGGAGCCCTCCGCTGTCTTCTCCGAGTGTATCCTAGAGCGGGCTGCCGGGGAAAGTCGGGGGTTGGGCTGGAAATGCAGGTAGCATCTAGTGACTCCCCCTGGACAGATGAGGTAGTTAGCGGACTTCCCCCTCCCAGGGAACACCTGTGACATCAAGCAGCTCTGCGGATGGCGGCCCCAATGCTCCCCCACACACTCGGCCGGGTTCCGGAATTCTGAGTGTGGGGAGGTTCCGTCCTCTGTCTGCAGCGCCTTGGATCTCCTAGGAGCCCTTCCCGTGTCTTCCCCGAGCGTCTCCTAGTGCGGGCTTCCGGGGAAAGTCGGGGGTTGGGCTGGAAATGCAGGTAGCATCTAGTGACTCCCCCTGGACAGATGAGGTAGTTAGCGGACTTCCCCCTGCCAGGGAACACCTGTGACATCAAGCAGCTTTGTGGATGGCGGCCCCAATCCTCCCCCACACACTCGGCCGAGTTCCGGAATTCTGAGTTTGGGGAGGTTCCGTCCTCTGTCTGCAGCGCCTTGGATCTCCTAGGAGCCCTTCCCGTTTCTTCCCCGAGCGTTTCCTAGTGCGGGCTTCCGGGGAAATGAGGGGGTTATGCTGGAAATGCAGGTAGCATCTAGTGCCTCCCTCTGGACAGATGAGGAATTTAGCGGACTTCCCCCTGCCTGGGAACACCTGTGAAACCAGGCAGCTTCGTGGAGGGCGGCCCCAAACCTCCCCCACCCACTCGGCCGTGTTCCGGAATTCTGATTGTGGCGAGCTTCCGTCCTCTGTCTGCAGCGCCTGGGATCTCCTAGGAGCCCTCCGCGTGTCTTCCCCGAGTGACTCTTATGCGGGCTGCCGGGGAAAGGCGGGGGTTGTTCTAGAAATGCAGGTAGCATCTAGTGCCTACCCCTGGACAGATGAGGTAATTAGCGGACTTCCCCCTGCTAGGGAACACCTGTGACATCAAGCAGCTGTGTGGATGGCGGCCCCAAATCTCCCCCACCCACTCGGACGCGTTCTGGAATTCTGAGTGTGGCGAAGTTTCGTCCTCATCTGCAGCGCCTGGGATCTCCTAGGAGCCCTCCGCGTGTCTTCCCCGAGTGTCTCCTAGTGTGGGCAGCCGGGAAAATGTGGGGGTTGGGCTGGAAATGCAGGTAGCCTCTAGTGCCTCCCCCTGGACAGATGAGGTAATTAGCGGTCTTCTTCCTGCCATGGAACACCTGTGACACCAAGCAGCTGCGTGGGGTGTGGCCCCAAACTTCCCCCACGCACTCAGCCGCGTTCCGGAATTCTGAGTGTGGCGAGGATCCGTCCTCTGTCTGCATCTCCTGGGATCTCATAGGAGCCGTCCGCGTGTCTTCCCCTAGTGTCCCATAGTGCGGGCTGCCGTGGAAATGCGGGATTTGTGCTGGAAATGCAGGTAGCATCTAGTTCATCCCCCTGGACTGATGAGGTATTTAGTTGAATTCCCCCTGCCTGGGAAAACCTGTGACAACAGGCATCTGCGTAGTGGGCGGCCCCAAACCTCCCCCACCCACCTGGCCTGGTTCCGGAATTCTGAGTGTGGCGAGGTTCCGTCCTCTTTCTGCAGAGCCTGGGATCTCCTAGGAGCCCTCCGCATGTCTTACCCGAGTGTATCATACAGTGGGCTGCCGAGGAAAGGCGGGGGTTGGGCTGGAAATGCAGGTAGCATCTAGTGCCTCCCCCTGGACAGATGAGGTAATTAGCGGAATTCCCCCTGCCAGGGAACACATTTGAATCCAGGCAGCTGCGTGTAGGGCGGCCACATACATCCCCCACGCACTCGAACCCGTTGCGGAATTCTGAGTGTGGCCAGGTACCGTCCTCTGTCTGCAGCGCCTGGGATCTCCTAGGAGCCCTTCCCGTGTCTTCTCCGAGTTTCTCCTACTGCGGGCTGCCGGAGAAAGTCGGGGGTTGGGCTGGAAAAGCAGGTAGAGTCTAGTGCCTCCTCCTGGACAGATGAGGCAATTAGCGGAATTACACCCCTGCCAGGGAACACCTGTGACACCAGGCAGCTGCGTGGAGGGTGGCCCCAATACTCTCTCCCCACTCGGCCGGGTTCCGGATTTCTGAGTGTGGCGAGGTTCTGTCCACTGTCTGCAGCACCTGGGATCTCCTAGGAGCCATCCGCGTGTCTTCCCCGAGTGTCTCCTAGTGCGGGCTGCCGGGGAAATGCGGGGGTTGGGCTGGATATACAGGTAGCATCTAGTGCATCCCCCTGGACAGATGAGGTAATTAAAGGACTTCCCCCTTCCTGGGAACACCTGTGTCAACAGGCAGCTGCGTGGATATCGGCCCCAAACCTCCCCCAACCACTCGGCCGCGTTCCGGATTTCTGAGTGTTTCGAGGATCCGTCCTCGGTCTGCAGCGCCTGGAATCTCCCAGGAGCCCTCCGCGTTTCTTCCCCGAGTGTCTCCTAGTGCGGGTTGCCGGGGAAAGGCGGGGGTAGGGCTGGAAATGCAGGTACCATCTAGTGCCTCTCCCTGGACAGATGAGGTATTTAGCGGAATTCCCCCTGCCAGGGAACACCTGTGACACCAGGCAGCTGCGTGGAGGGCGGCCCCAAAACTCCCCAACCCACTCGGCAGCGTTCCGGAATTCTGAGTGTTGCGAGGTTCCGTCCTCGGTCTGCAGAGCCTGTGATCTTCTAGGAGCCCTCCGCCTGTCTTCCCCGATTGTATCCTAGAGCGGGCTGCAGGGGTAATTAGGGGGTTGGGCTGGATATACAGGTAGCATCTAGTGCCTCCCCCTGGACAAATGAGGTAATTAGCGGAATTACACCCCTGCCAGGGAACACCTGTGACACCAGGCAACTGCGTGGAGGGCGGCCGCAAACCTCCCCCACACACTCGGCCGCGTTCCGGAATTCTGAGTGTGGCGAGGTTCCGTCCTCGGTCTGCAGCGCCTGGGATCTCCTAGGAGCCCTCCGCTGTCTTCTCCGAGTGTATCCTAGAGCGGGCTGCCGGGGAAAGTCGGGGGTTGGGCTGGAAATGCAGGTAGCATCTAGTGACTCCCCCTGGACAGATGAGGTAGTTAGCGGACTTCCCCCTCCCAGGGAACACCTGTGACATCAAGCAGCTCTGCGGATGGCGGCCCCAATGCTCCCCCACACACTCGGCCGGGTTCCGGAATTCTGAGTGTGGGGAGGTTCCGTCCTCTGTCTGCAGCGCCTTGGATCTCCTAGGAGCCCTTCCCGTGTCTTCCCCGAGCGTCTCCTAGTGCGGGCTTCCGGGGAAAGTCGGGGGTTGGGCTGGAAATGCAGGTAGCATCTAGTGACTCCCCCTGGACAGATGAGGTAGTTAGCGGACTTCCCCCTGCCAGGGAACACCTGTGACATCAAGCAGCTTTGTGGATGGCGGCCCCAATCCTCCCCCACACACTCGGCCTGGTTCCGGAATTCTGAGTTTGGGGAGGTTCCGTCCTCTGTCTGCAGCGCCTTGGATCTCCTAGGAGCCCTCCGCGTGTCTTCCCCGAGTGTCTCCTAGTGTGGGCAGCCGGGAAAATGTGGGGGTTGGGCTGGAAATGCAGGTAGCCTCTAGTGCCTCCCCCTGGACAGATGAGGTAATTAGCGGTCTTCTTCCTGCCATGGAACACCTGTGACACCAAGCAGCTGCGTGGGGTGTGGCCCCAAACTTCCCCCACGCACTCAGCCGCGTTCCGGAATTCTGAGTGTGGCGAGGATCCGTCCTCTGTCTGCATCTCCTGGGATCTCATAGGAGCCGTCCGCGTGTCTTCCCCTAGTGTCCCATAGTGCGGGCTGCCGTGGAAATGCGGGATTTGTGCTGGAAATGCAGGTAGCATCTAGTTCATCCCCCTGGACTGATGAGGTATTTAGTTGAATTCCCCCTGCCTGGGAAAACCTGTGACAACAGGCATCTGCGTAGTGGGCGGCCCCAAACCTCCCCCACCCACTCGGCCTGGTTCCGGAATTCTGAGTGTGGCGAGGTTCCGTCCTCTTTCTGCAGAGCCTGGGATCTCCTAGGAGCCCTCCGCATGTCTTACCCGAGTGTATCATACAGTGGGCTGCCGAGGAAAGGCGGGGGTTGGGCTGGAAATGCAGGTAGCATCTAGTGCCTCCCCCTGGACAGATGAGGTAATTAGCGGAATTCCCCCTGCCAGGGAACACATTTGAATCCAGGCAGCTGCGTGTAGGGCGGCCACATACCTCCCCCACGCACTCGAACCCGTTGCGGAATTCTGAGTGTGGCCAGGTACCGTCCTCTGTCTGCAGCGCCTGGGATCTCCTAGGAGCACTTCCCGTGTCTTCTCCGAGTTTCTCCTACTGCGGGCTGCCGGAGAAAGTCGGGGGTTGGGCTGGAAAAGCAGGTAGAGTCTAGTGCCTCCTCCTGGACAGATGAGGCAATTAGCGGAATTACACCCCTGCCAGGGAACACCTGTGACACCAGGCAGCTGCGTGGAGGGTGGCCCCAAAACTCTCTCCCCACTCGGCCGGGTTCCGGATTTCTGAGTGTGGCGAGGTTCTGTCCACTGTCTGCAGCACCTGGGATCTCCTAGGAGCCATCCGCGTGTCTTCCCCGAGTGTCTCCTAGTGCGGGCTGCCGGGGAAATGCGGGGGTTGGGCTGGATATACAGGTAGCATCTAGTGCATCCCCCTGGACAGATGAGGTAATTAAAGGACTTCCCCCTTCCTGGGAACACCTGTGTCAACAGGCAGCTGCGTGGATATCGGCCCCAAACCTCCCCCAACCACTCGGCCGCGTTCCGGATTTCTGAGTGTTTCGAGGATCCGTCCTCGGTCTGCAGCGCCTGGAATCTCCCAGGAGCCCTCCGCGTTTCTTCCCCGAGTGTCTCCTAGTGCGGGTTGCCGGGGAAAGGCGGGGGTAAGGCTGGAAATGCAGGTAGCATCTAGTGCCTCTCCCTGGACAGATGAGGTATTTAGCGGACTTCCCCCTCCCAGGGAACACCTGTGACATCAAGCAGCTCTACGGATGGCGGCCCCAATGCTCCCGCACACACTCGGCCGGGTTCCGGAATTCTGAGTGTGGGGAGGTTCCGTCCTCTGTCTGCAGCGCCTTGGATCTCCTAGGAGCCCTTCCCGTGTCTTCCCCGAGCGTCTCCTAGTGCGGGCTTCCGGGGAAAAGAGGGGGTTATGCTGGAAATGCAGGTAGCATCTAGTGCCTCCCTCTGGACAGATGAGGTATTTAGCGGACTTCCCCCTGCCTGGGAACACCTGTGAAAACAGGCAGCTTCGTGGTGGGCGGCCCCAAACCTCCCCCACCCACTCGGCCGTGTTCCGGAATTCTGATTGTGGCGAGCTTCCGTCCTCTGTCTGCAGCGTCTGGGATCTCCGAAGATCCCTCCGCTTGTCTACCCCGAGTGACTATTATGCGGGCTGCTGGGGAAAGTCGGTGGTTGGGCAGGAAACGCAGGTAGCATCTAATGCCTCCCCCTGGACAAATGAGGTAATTAGCGGAATAACACCCCTGCCAGGGAACACCTGTGAGACCAGGCAGCTGCGTGGAGGGCGGCCCCAAACCTCCCACAAAAACTCGGGCGCGTTCCGGAATTCTGAGTGTGGCGAGGTTCCGTCCTCTGTCTGCAGCGCCTGGGATCTCCTAGGAGCCCTCCGCCTATCTTCTCCGAGTTTATCCTAGAGCGGTCTGCGGGGGAAAGTCGGGGGTTTTGCTGGAAATGCTAGTAGCATCTAGTGCCTCCCCCTGGACAGATGAGGTAATTAGCGGACTTTCTCCTGCCAGGGAACATATGTGACACCAGGCAGCTGCATGGAGGGCGGCCCCAAACCTCCCCCATGCACTCGAACCCGTTCCGAAATTCTGAGTGTGGCGAGGTTCCGTCTTCTGTCTGCAGCGCCTGGGATCTCCTAGGAGACCTCCGCGTGTCTTCCCCGAGTGACTATTATGCTGGCTGCCGGGGAATGTCGGGTGTTGTGCTGGAAGTGCAGGTAGCATCTAGTGCCTCCCCCTGGACAGATGAGGTAATTAGCGGACTTCCCCCTGCCAGGGAACACATTTGACACCAGGCAGCTGCGTGTAGGGCGGCCACAAACCTCCCCCATGCACTCGACCCCGTTCCGGAATTCTGAGTGTGGCCAGGTACCGTCCTCTGTCTGCAGCGCCTGGGATCTCCTAGGAGCCCTTCTCGTGTCTTCCCCGAGTTTCTCCTAGTGCGGGCTGCCGGAGAAAGGCGGGTGTTGGGCTGGAAAAGCAGGTAGCATCTAGTGCCTACCCCTGGAAAGATGAGGTAATTAGCGGACTTCCCCCTGCCAGGGAAAACCTGTGACACCAGGCAGCTTCGTGGAAGTCGGCCCCAATCCTCCCCCACCCACTCGGCCGAGTTCCGGAATTCTGATTGTGGCGAGCTTCCGTCCTCTGTCTGCAGCGCCTGGGATCTCCTAGGAACCCTCCGCGTGTCTTCCTCGAGTGACTCTTATGCGGGCTGCAGGGTAAAGGCGGGGGTTGGGCTGGAAATACAGGTAGCATCTAGTGCCTCCCTCTGGACAGATGAGATATTTAGCGGAATTCCCCCTGCCAGGGAACACCTGTGACACCAGGCAGCTGCGTGGTGGGCGGCCCCAAACCTCCAACTCCCACTCGGTCTCGTTCCGGCATTCTGAGTGTGGGGAGGTTCCGTCCTCTGTCTGCAGCGACTGGGATCCCCTAGGAGCCCTCCCCGAGTCTTCCCAGAGTTTCTCCTAGTCCGGGTTGCCGGGGAAATGCGGGGGTAGGCCTGGAAATGCAGGTAGCATCCAGTGCCTCCCCCTGGACAAATGAGGTATTTAGCGGACTTCCCCTTGCAAGTGAACACCTGTGAATCCAGGCAGCTGCGTGGAGGGCGGCCCCAATACTCCCCCACCCACTCGGCCGTGTTCCGGAATTCTGATGGTGGCGAGCTTCCGTCCTCTGTCTGCAGCACCTGGGATCTCCTAGGAGCCCTCCGCGTGTGTTCCCCGAGTGTATCCTAGAGCGGGCTGCAGGGGAAAGTCGGGGGTTGGGCTGGAAATGCAGGTAACATCTAGTGCCTCCCCCTGGACAGATGAGGTAATTAGCGGAATTCCCCCTGCCAGGGAACACCTGTGACACCAGGCAGCTATGTGGAGGGCGGCCCCAAACCTCCCCCACCCACTCGGCCGCGTTCCGGAATTCTGAGTGTGGCGAGGTTCCGTCCTCTGTCTGCAGGCCTGGGATCTCCGAGGAGCCCTCCGCGTGTCTTCCCCGAGTGACTATTATGCTGGCAGCCGGGGAAAGTCGGGTGTTGTGCTGGAAGTGCAGGTAGCATCTAGTGCCTCCCCCTGGACAGATGAGGTAATTAGCGGACTTCCCCCTGCCAGGGAACACATTTGACACCAGGCAGCTGCGTGTAGGGCGGCCACATACCTCCCCCACGCACTCGACCCCGTTCCGGAATTCTTAGTGTGGCCAGGTACCGTCCTCTGTCTGCAGCACCTGGGATCTCCTAGGAGCCCTTCCCGTGTCTTCCCCGAGTTTCTCCTAGTGCGGGCTGCCGGAGAAAGGCGGGGGTTGGGCTGGAAAAGCAGGTAGCATCTAGTGCCTCCTCCTGGAAAGATGAGGTAATTAGCGGACTTCCCCCTACCAGGGAACACCTGTGACACCAGGCAGCTGCGTGGTGTTCGGCCCCAAACCTCCAACTCCCACTCGGCCTCGTTCCGGCATTCTGAGTGTGGGGAGGTTCCGTCCTCTGTCTGCAGCGACTGGGATCTCCTAGGAGCCCTCCCCGAGTCTTCCCAGAGTTTCTCCTAGTCCGGGTTGCCGGGGAAAGGCGGGTGTAGGCCTGAAAATGCAGGTAGCATCCAGTGCCTCCCCCTGGACAGATGAGGTATTTAGCGGACTTCCCCCTGCCAGGGAACAACTGTGACACCAGGCAGCTTCGTGGAGTGCGGCCCCATATATTCCAAACCCATTTGGCCGCGTTCCGGAATTCTGATAGTGGCGAGGTTCCGTCCTCTGTCTGCAGCACCTGGGATCTCCTAGGAGCCATCCGCGTGTCTTTCCCGAGTGTCTCCTACTGCGGTCTGCCGGGGAAATGCGGGGGTTGGCCTGGATATACAGGTAGCATCTAGTGCATCCCCCTGGACAGATGAGGTAATTAACGGACTTCCCCCTTCCAGGGAACACCTGTGACAACAGGCAGCTGCGTGGAGGTTGGCCCCAAACCTCCCCCAACCACTCGGCCGCGTTCCGGAATTCTGAGTGTTGCGAGGATCCGTCCTCAGTCTGCAGCGCCTGGAATCTCCCAGGAGCCCTCCGCGTGTCTTCCCCGAGTGTCTCCTAGTGCGGGTTGCCGGGGAAAGGCGGGGGTAGGGCTGGAAATGCAGGTAGCATCTAGTGCCTCTCCCTGGACAGATGAGGTATTTAGCGGAATTCCCCCTGCCAGGGAACACCTGTGACACCAGGCAGCTGCGTGGAGGGCGGCCCCAAAACTCCCCAACCCACTCGGCAGCGTTCCGGAATTCTGAGTGTTGCGAGGTTCCGTCCTTGGTCTGCAGAGCCTGTGATCTTCTAGGAGCCCTCCGCCTGTCTTCCCCGATTGTATCCTAGAGCGGGCTGCAGGGGTAATTAGGGGGTTGGGCTGGATATACAGGTAGCATCTAGTGCCTCCCCCTGGACAAATGAGGTAATTAGCGGAATTACACCCCTGCCAGGGAACACCTGTGACACCAGGCAACTGCGTGGAGTGCGGCCGCAAACCTCCCCCACACACTCGGCCGCGTTCCGGAATTCTGAGTGTGGCGAGGTTCCGTCCTCGGTCTGCAGCGCCTGGGATCTCCTAGGAGCCCTCCGCTGTCTTCTCCGAGTGTATCCTAGAGCGGGCTGCCGGGGAAAGTCGGGGGTTGGGCTGGAAATGCAGGTAGCATCTAGTGACTCCCCCTGGACAGATGAGGTAGTTAGCGGACTTCCCCCTCCCAGGGAACACCTGTGACATCAAGCAGCTCTGCGGATGGCGGCCCCAATGCTCCCCCACACACTCGGCCGGGTTCCGGAATTCTGAGTGTGGGGAGGTTCCGTCCTCTGTCTGCAGCGCCTTGGATCTCCTAGGAGCCCTTCCCGTGTCTTCCCCGAGCGTCTCCTAGTGCGGGCTTCCGGGGAAAGTCGGGGGTTGGGCTGGAAATGCAGGTAGCATCTAGTGACTCCCCCTGGACAGATGAGGTAGTTAGCGGACTTCCCCCTGCCAGGGAACACCTGTGACATCAAGCAGCTTTGTGGATGGCGGCCCCAATCCTCCCCCACACACTCGGCCGGGTTCCGGAATTCTGAGTTTGGGGAGGTTCCGTCCTCTGTCTGCAGCGCCTTGGATCTCCTAGGAGCCCTTCCCGTGTCTTCCCCGAGCGTCTCCTAGTGCGGGCTTCCGGGGAAATGAGGGGGTTATGCTGGAAATGCAGGTAGCATCTAGTGCCTCCCTCTGGACAGATGAGGTATTTAGCGGACTTCATCCTGCCTGGGAACACCTGTGAAACCAGGCAGCTTCGTGGAGGGCGGCCCCAAACCTCCCCCACCCACTCGGCCGTGTTCCGGAATTCTGATTGTGGCGAGCTTCCGTCCTCTGTCTGCAGCGCCTGGGATCTCCTAGGAGCCCTCCGCGTGTCTTCCCCGAGTGACTCTTATGCGGGCTGCCGGGGAAAGTCGGGGGTTGTTCTAGAAATGCAGGTAGCATCTAGTGCCTACCCGTGGACAGATGAGGTAATTAGCGGACTTCCCCCTGCTAGGGAACACCTGTGACATCAAGCAGCTGTGTGGATGGCGGCCCCAAATCTCCCCCACCCACTCGGACGCATTCTGGAATTCTGAGTGTGGCGAAGTTTCGTCCTCATCTGCAGCGCCTGGGATCTCCTAGGAGCCCTCCGCGTGTCTTCCCCGAGTGTCTCCTAGTGTGGGCAGCCGGGAAAATGTGGGGGTTGGGCTGGAAATGCAGGTAGCCTCTAGTGCCTCCCCCTGGACAGATGAGGTAATTAGCGGTCTTCTTCCTGCCATGGAACACCTGTGACACCAAGCAGCTGCGTGGGGTGTGGCCCCAAACTTCCCCCACGCACTCAGCCGCGTTCCGGAATTCTGAGTGTGGCGAGGATCCGTCCTCTGTCTGCATCTCCTGGGATCTCATAGGAGCCGTCCGCGTGTCTTCCCCTAGTGTCCCATAGTGCGGGCTGCCGTGGAAATGCGGGATTTGTGCTGGAAATGCAGGTAGCATCTAGTTCATCCCCCTGGACTGATGAGGTATTTAGTTGAATTCCCCCTGCCTGGGAAAACCTGTGACAACAGGCATCTGCGTAGTGGGCGGCCCCAAACCTCCCCCACCCACTCGGCCTGGTTCCGGAATTCTGAGTGTGGTGAGGTTCCGTCCTCTTTCTGCAGAGCCTGGGATCTCCTAGGAGCCCTCCGCATGTCTTACCCGAGTGTATCATACAGTGGGCTGCCGAGGAAAGGCGGGGGTTGGGCTGGAAATACAGGTAGCATCTAGTGCCTCCCCCTGGACAGATGAGGTAATTAGCGGAATTCCCCCTGCCAGGGAACACATTTGAATCCAGGCAGCTGCGTGTAGGGCGGCCACATACCTCCCCCACGCACTCGAACCCGTTGCGGAATTCTGAGTGTGGCCAGGTACCGTCCTCTGTCTGCATTGCCTGGGATCTCCTAGGAGCCCTTCCCGTGTCTTCTCCGTGTTTCTCCTACTGCGGGCTGCCGGAGAAAGTCGGGGGTTGGGCTGGAAAAGCAGGTAGAGTCTAGTGCCTCCTCCTGGACAGATGAGGCAATTAGCGGAATTACACCCCTGCCAGGGAACACCTGTGACACCAGGCAGCTGCGTGGAGGGTGGCCCCAAAACTCTCTCCCCACTCGGCCGGGTTCCGGATTTCTGAGTGTGGCGAGGTTCTGTTCACTGTCTGCAGCACCTGGGATCTCCTAGGAGCCATCCGCGTGTCTTCCCCGAGTGTCTCCTAGTGCGGGCTGCCGGGGAAATGCGGGGGTTGGGCTGGATATACAGGTAGCATCTAGTGCATCCCCCTGGACAGATGAGGTAATTAAAGGACTTCCCCCTTCCTGGGAACACCTGTGTCAACAGGCAGCTGCGTGGATATCGGCCCCAAACCTCCCCCAACCACTCGGCCGCGTTCCGGATTTCTGAGTGTTTCGAGGATCCGTCCTCGGTCTGCAGCGCCTGGAATCTCCCAGGAGCCCTCCGCGTTTCTTCCCCGAGTGTCTCCTAGTGCGGGTTGCCGGGGAAAGGCGGGGGTAAGGCTGGAAATGCAGGTAGCATCTAGTGCCTCTCCCTGGACAGATGAGGTATTTAGCGGACTTCCCCCTGCCAGGGAATACCTGTTACACCAGCCAGCTGCGTGGTGGGCGGCCCCAAACCTCCCCCACACACTCGGCCGGGTTCCGGAATTCTGAGTGTGGGGAGGTTCCGTCCTCTGTCTGCAGCGCCTTGGTTCTCCTAGGAGCCCTTCCCGTGTCTTCCCCGAGCGTCTCCTAGTGCGGGCTACCGGGGAAAAGAGGGGGTTATGCTGAAATGCAGGTAGCATCTAGTGCCTCCCCCTGGACAGATGAGGTATTTAGCGGACTTCCCCCTGCCCGGGAACACCTGTGACACCAGGCAGCTTCGTGGAGTGCGGCCCCAAACCTCCCACACCCACTCGGTCGCGTTCCGGAATTCTGATTGTGGCGACGTTCCGTCCTTTGTCTGCAGCACCTGAGATCTCCTAGGAGCCCTCCGCGTGTCTTCCCCGAGTGTCTCCTAGTTCGGGCTGCCGGGGAAATGCTGGGGTTGGGCTGGATATACAGGTAGCATCTAGTGCCTCCCCCTGGACAAATGAGGTAATTAGCGGAATTACACCCCTGCCAGGGAACACCTGTGACACCAGGCAACTGCGTGGAGGGCGGCCGCAAACCTCCCCCACACACTCGGCCGCGTTCCGGAATTCTGAGTGTGGCGAGGTTCCGTCCTCGGTCTGCAGTGCCTGGGATCTCCTAGGAGCCCTCCGCTGTCTTCTCCGAGTGTATCCTAGAGCGGGCTGCCGGGGAAAGTCGGGGGTTGGGCTGGAAATGCAGGTAGCATCTAGTGACTCCCCCTGGACAGATGAGGTAGTTAGCGAACTTCCCCCTCCCAGGGAACACCTGTGACATCAAGCAGCTCTGCGGATGGCGGCCCCAAACCTCCCCCACCCACTCGGCCGTGTTCCGGAATTCTGATTGTGGCGAGCTTCCGTCCTCTGTCTGCAGCGCCTTGGATCTCCTAGGAGCCCTTCCCGTGTCTTCCCCGAGCGTCTCCTAGTGCGGGCTTCCGGGGAAAAGAGGGGGTTATGCTGGAAATGCAGGTAGCATCTTGTGCCTCCCTCTGGACAGATGAGGTATTTAGCGGACTTCCCCCTGCCTGGGAACACCTGTGAAAACAGGCAGCTTCGTGGTGGGCGGCCCCAAACCTCCCCCTCCCACTCGGCCGTGTTCCGGAATTCTGATTGTGGCGAGCTTCCGTCCTCTGTCTGCAGCGCCTGGGATCTCCTAGGAGCCCTCCGCGTGTCTTCCCCGAGTGACTCTTATGCGGGCTGCAGGGTAAAGGCAGAGTTGGGCTGGAAACGCAGGCAAAATCTAGTGCATCCCCCTTCACAGATGAGGCAATTAGCGGAATTACACCCCTGCCAGGGAACACCTGTGACACCAGGCAGATGCGTGGAGGGTGGCCCCAAAACTCCCTCCCCACTCGGCCGGGTTCCGGAATTCTGAGTGTGGGGAGGTTCCGTACTCAGTCTGCAGCACCTGGGATCGCCTAGGAGCATTCCGCGTGTCTTCCCCGAGTGTCTCCTAGTGCGGGCTGCCGGGGAAAGGTGGGGGTTGTTCTAGAAATGCAGGTAGCATCTAGTGCCTACCCCTGGACAGATGAGGTAATTAGCGGTCTTCTTCCTGCCATGGAACACCTGTGAAACCAAGCAGCTGCGTGGGGTGTGGCCCCAAACTTCCCCCACGCACTCAGCCGCGTTCCGGAATTCTGAGTGTGGCGACGATCCGTCCTCTGTCTGCATCTCCTGGGATCTCATAGGAGCCGTCCGCGTGTCTTCCCCTAGTGTCCCATAGTGCGGGCTGCCGTGGAAATGCGGGATTTGTGCTGGAAATGTAGGTAGCATCTAGTTCATCCCCCTGGACTGATGAGGTATTTAGTTGAATTCCCCTTGCCTGGGAAAACCTGTGACAACAGGCATCTGCGTAGGGGACGGCCCCAAACCTCCCCCACCCACTCGGCCGCGTTCCGGAATTCTGAGTGTGGCGAGGTTCCGTCCTCTTTCTGCAGAGCCTGGGATCTCCTAGGAGCCCTCCGCATGCCTTACCCGAGTGTATCATAGAGTGGGCTGCCGAGGAAATGCGGGGGTTGGGCTGGAAATGCAGGTAGCATCTAGTGCCTACCCCTGGACAAAAGAGGTAATTAGCGGACTTCCCCCTGCCCGGGAACACATGTGACACCAGGCACCTGCGTGGAGGGCGGCCCCAAATCTCCCCCACCCACTCGGACGCGTTCTGGAATTCTGAGTGTGGCGAAGTTCCGTCCTCTGTCTGCAGCGCCTGGGATCTCCTAGGAGCCCTCCGCTTGTCTTCCCCGAGTGTCTCCTAGTGTGGGCAGCCGGGAAAATATGGGGGTTGGGCTGGAAATGCAGGTAGCATCTAGTGCCTCCCCCTGGACAGATGAGGTAATTAGCGGTCTTCTTCCTGCCATGGAACACCTGTGACACCAAGCAGCTGCGTGTTGTGTGGCCCCAAACTTCCCCCACGCACTCAGCCGCGTTCCGGAATTCTGAGTGTGGCGAGGATCCGTCCTCTGTCTGCATCTCCTGGGATCTCATAGGAGCCGTCCGCGTGTCTTCCCCTAGTGTCCCATAGTGCGGGCTGCCGTGGAAATGCGGGATTTGGGCTGGAAATGCAGGTAGCATCTAGTTCATCCCCCTGGACTGATGAGGTATTTAGTTGAATTCCCCCAGCCTGGGAAAACCTGTGACAACAGGCATCTGCGTAGGGGGCGGCCCCAAACCTCCACCACCCACTCGGCCGGGTTCCGGAATTCTGAGTGTGGCGAGGTTCCGTCCTCTTTCTGCAGAGCCTGGGATCTCCCAGGAGCCCTCCGCATGTCTTACCCGAGTGTATCATAGAGTGGGCTGCCGAGGAAAGGCGGGGGTTGGGCTGGAAATGCAGGTAGCATCTAGTGCCTCCCCCTGGACAGATGAGGTAATTAGCGGAATTCCCCCTGCCAGGGAACACATTTGAAAAAAGGCAGCTGCGTGTAGGGCGGCCACAAACCTCCCCCACGCACTCGAACCCGTTCCAGAATTCTGAGTGTGGCCAGGCACCGTCCTCTGTCTGCAGCGCCTGGGATCTCCTAGGAGCCCTTCCCGTGTCTTCTCCGAGTTTCTCCTACTGCGGGCTGCCGGAGAAATGCGGGGGTTGGCTGGAAAAGCAGGTAGAGTCTAGTGCCTCCCCCTGGACAGATGAGGCAATTAGCGGAATTACACCCCTGCCAGGGAACACCTGTGACACCAGGCAGCTGCGTGGAGGGTGGCCCCAAAACTCCCTCCCCACTCGGCCGGGTGTCGGAATTCTGAGTGTGGCGAGGTTCCGTCCACTGTCTTCAGCACCTGGGATCTCCTAGGAGCCATCCGCGTGTCTTCCCCGAGTGTCTCCTAGTGCTTGCTGCCGGGGAAATGCGGGGGTTGGGCTGGATATACAGGTAGCATCTAGTGCATCCCCCTGGACAGATGAGGTAATTAAAGGACTTCCCCCTTCCTGGGAACACCTGTGTCAACAGGCAGTTGCGTGGATGTCGGCCCCAAACCTCCCCCAACCACTCGGCCGCGTTCCGGAATTCTGAGTGTTTCGAGGATCCGTCCTCAGTCTGCAGCGCCTGGAATCTCCCAGGAGCCCTCCGCGTTTCTTCCCCGAGTGTCTCCTAGTGCGGGTTGCCGGGGAAAGGCGGGGGTAAGGCTGGAAATGCAGGTAGCATCTAGTGCCTCTCCCAGGACAGATGAGGTAATTAGCGGACTTCCCTCTGCCATGGAACACCTGTGACACCAAGCAGCTGCGTGGGGTGCGGCCCCAAACTTCCCCCACGCACTCAGCCGCGTTCCAGAATTCTGAGTGTGGCGAGGATCCGTCCACAGTCTGCAGCGCCTGGGATCTCCTAGGAGCACTCCGCGTGTCTTCCCCGAGTGACTATTATGCGGGCTGCAGGGGAAAGTCGTGGGTTGTGCTGGAAATGCAGATAGCATCTAGTGCCTCCCCCTGGACAGATGAGGTAATTAGCGGAATTACACCCCTGCCAGGGAACACCTGTGACACCAGGCAGCTGCGTGGAAGGTGGCCCAAAAACTCCCTCCCCACTCGGAAGGGTTCCGGAATTCTGAGTGTGGGGAGGTACCGTTCTCTGTCTGCAGCGCCTGGGATCTCCTAGGAGCCCTTCCCGTGTCTTCTCTGAGTTTCTCCTACTGCGGGCTGCCGGAGAAAGGCGGGGGTTGGGCTGGAAAAGCAAGTAGAATCTAGTGCCTCCCCCTGGACAGATGAGGCAATTAGCGGAATTACACCCCTGCCAGGGAACACCTGTGACACCAGGCAGCTGCGTGGAGGGTGGCCACAAAACTCCCCCACACACTTGGCCGCGTTCCGGAATTCTGAGTGTGGGGAGGTTCCGTCCTCTGTCTGCAGCACCTGGGATCTCCTAGGAGCCCTCCGCGTGACTTCCACGAGTGTCTCCTTTTGCGGGCTGCCGGGAAAACGCAGGGGATACGCTAGAAATGCAGGTAGCATCTAGTGCCTCCCCCTGGACAGATGAGGTAATTAGCGGAATTCCCCATGCCAGGGAACACCTGTGAAACCAGGCAGCTGCGTGGAGGGCGTTCCCAAACCTCCCCCACACACTTGGCCGCGTTCCGGAATTCTGAGTGTGGGGAGGTTCCGTCCTCTGTCTGCAGCACCTGGGATCTCCTAGGAGCCCTCCGCGTGACTTCCACGAGTGTCTCCTTGTGCGGGCTGCCGGGAAAACGCAGGGGATACGCTAGAAATGCAGGTAGCATCTAGTGCCTCCCCCTGGACAGATGAGGTAATTAGCGGTATTCTTACTGCCATGGAACACCTGTGACACCAAGCAGCTGCGTGGGGTGCGGCCCCAAAATTCCCCCACGCACTCAGCAGCGTTCCGGAATTCTGAGTGTGGCGAGGATCCGTCCTCTGTCTGCATCTCCTGGGATCTCCTAGGAGCCGTCCGCGTGTCTTCCCCTAGTGTACCATAGTGTGGGCTGCCGTGGAAAGGCGGGGTTTGGGCTGGAAATGCAGGTAGCATCTAGTTCATCCCCCTGGACTGATGAGGTATTTAGTTGAATTCTCTCTGCCTGGGAAAACCTGTAACACCAGGCAGCTGCGTGGAGGGCTGCCCCAAACCTACCCCACCCACTCGGCCGCGTTCCGAAATTCTGAGTGTGGCGAGGTTCCGTCCTCTGTCTGCAGCGCCTGGGATCTCCTAGGAGCCCTCAGCGTGTCTTCCCCGAGTGACTATTTTGCGGGCTGCAGTGGAAAGTCGGGGGTTGTGCTGGAAAAGCAGGTAGCATCTAGTGCCTCACCCTGGACAGATGAGATACTTAGCGGAATTCCCCCTGCCAGGGAACACATTTGAAACCAGGCAGCTGCGTGTAGGGCGGCCACAAACCTCCCCCAAGCACTCGACCCCGTTCCGGAATTCTGAGTGTGGCCAGGTACCGTCCACTGTCTGCAGCGCCTGGGATCTCCTAGGAGCCCTTCCCGTGTCTTCCCCGAGTTTCTCCTAGTGCGGGCTGCTGGAGAAAGGCGGGGGTTGGGCTGGAAAAGCAGGTAGCATCTAGTGATTTCACCTGGACAGATGAGGTAATAGGCGGACTTCCCCCTGCCAGGGAACACCTATGACACCAGGCAGCTGCTTGGAGGGCGGCCCCAAACCTCCCCCAAACACTCGGCCGGGTTCCGGAATTCTGAGTGTGGGGAGGTTCCGTCCTCTGTCTGCAGCGCCTTGGATATCCTAGGAGCCCTACGCGTGTCTTCCCCGAGCGTCTCCTAGTGCGGGCTTAATGGGAAAAGAGGGGATTAGGCTGGAAATGCAGGTAGCATCTAGTGCCTCCCTCTGGACAAATGAGGTATTTAACGGACTTCACCCTGCCAGGGAACACCTGTGAAACCAGGCAGCTGCGTGGTGGGCGGCCCCAAACCTCCCCCACCCACTCGGCCGGGTTCCGGAATTCTGAGTGAGGGGAGGTTCCGTCCTCTGTCTGCAGCGCCTGGGATCTCCTAGGAGCCCTCCGCGTGTCTTCCCCGAGGGACTCTTATGTGGGATGCAGGGAAAAGGCGGGGGTTGGGCTGGAAATACTGGTAGCATCTAGTGCCTCCCTCTGGACAGATGAGGTATTTAGCGGAATTCCCCCTGCCAGGGAACACCTGTGACACCAGGCAGCTGCATGGTGGGCGGCCCCAAACCTCCCCCTCCCACTCGGCCTCTATCCGGCATTCTGAGTGTGGGGAGGTTCCGTCCTCTGTCTCCAGCGTCTGGGATCTCCTAGGAGCCCTCAACGAGTCTTCCCAGAGTTTCTCTTAGTGCGGGTTGCCGGGGAAAGGCGGGGGTAGGCCTGGAAATGCAGGTAGCATCTAGTGCCTCCCCCTGGACAGATGAGGTATTTAGCGGACTTCCCCCTGCCAGGTAACACCTGTGACACCAGGCAGCTTCGTGAAGGCGGCCCCAAACCTCCCACACACATTTGGCCGCGTTCCGGAATTCTGATTGTGGCGAGGTTCCGTCCTCTGTCTGCAGCACCTGGGATTTCCTAGGAGCCATCCGCGTGTCTTCACCGAGTGTCTCCTAGTGCGGGCTGCCGGGGAAATGCGGGGGTTGGGCTGGATATACAGGTAGCATCTAGTGCATCCCCCTGGACAGATGAGGTAATTAACGGACTTCCCCCTTCCAGGGAAAACCTGTGACAACAGGCAGCTGCGTGGAGGTCGGCCCCAAACCTCCCCCAACCACTCGGGCGCGTTCCGGAATTCTGAATGTGGCGAGGTTCCGTCCTCTGTCTGCAGCACCTGAGTTTCCTAGGAGCCATCCGCGTGTCTTCCCAGAGTGTCTCCTAGTGCGGGCTGCCTGGCAAATGCGGGGGTTGGGCTGGATATACAGGTAGCATCTAGTGTCTCCCCCTGGACAGATGAGGTAATTAGCGGAATTCCCCCTGCTAGGGAACACCTGTGACATCAAGCAGCTGCGTGTTGGACGGCCCCAAACCTCCCCGACCCACTAGGGCGCGTTCCGGAATTCTGAGTGTGGCGAGGTTCCGTCCTCTTTCTGCAGCGCCTGGGATCTCCTAGGAGCCCTCCGCCAGTCTTCCCCGAGTGTATCCTTGAGCGGGCTGCCAGGTAAAGGCGGGGGTTGGCTGGAAAAGCAGATAGCATCTACTGCCTCCTCTTGGAGAGATGAGGCAATAAGCGGACTTCCCCCTGCCAGGGAACACCTGTGAAACCAGGCAGCTGCGTGTTGGGCGGCCCCAAACCTCCACGACCCACTAGGGCGCGTTCCGGAGTTCTGAGTGTGGCGAGGTTCCGTCCTCTGTCTGCAGAGCCTGGGATCTCCTAGGAGTCCTCCGCGTGTCTTCCCCGAATGTCTACTATTGCGGGCTGACAGGGAGAGGTGGGGGTTGGGCTAGAAATGCAGGTAGCATCTAGTGCCTACCCCTGGACATATGAGGTAATTAGCGGAATTCCCCCTGCAAGGGAACACCTGTGACACTAGGCAGCTGCGTGGAGGGCGGCCCAAAACTTCACCCACCCACTCGACCGTGTTCCGGAATTCTGAGTGTGGGGAGGTTCCGTCCTCTGTCTGCAGCGCCTGGGATCTCCTAGGAGTCCTCCGCGTGTCTTCCCCGAGTGTCTCCTAGTTGGGCTGCCGGGGAAAAGCGGGCGATGGCCTGGAAATGCAGGTAGCATCTAGTGCCTCCCCCTGGACAGATGAGGAAATTAGCGTACTTCCTCCTGCCAGGGAACACCTGTGACACCAGGCACCTTCGTGGTGGGTGGCCCCAAACCTCCCACATCCACTAGGCCTCATTCCGGAATTCTGATTGTGAGGAGGTTCCGTCTTCTGTCTGCATCGCCTGGGATCTACAAGGAGCCCTCCTCGTGTCTTCCCAGAGTCTCTCCTAGTACGGGCTGCCGGGGAAAGTCTGGGGTGGGCTGAAAATGCAGGTTGCATCTAGTGCCTCCCCCTGGACAGATGAGGTAATTACCGGAATTCCCCATGCCATGGAACACCTGTGACACCATGCAGCTGCGTGGAGGGCGGCCCCAAACCTCACCCACAGACTCGGCCGCGTTCCGGAATTCTGAGTGTGGGGAGGTTCCGTCCTCTGTCTGCAGTGCCTGGGATCTTCTAGGAGCCCTCCGCGTGTATTCGCTGAGTGTCTCCTAGTGCGGTCTTCCGGTGAAAGGCTGGGGTTGCACTGGAAATGCAGTTAGAATCTAGTGCCTCCCCCTGGATAGATGAGGTAATTAGCGGAATTCCCCCTGCCAGAGTACACCTGTGTCACCATGCAGCTGCGTGGAGGTTGGCCCCAATCCTCCCCCACCCACTCGGCCGCGTTCCGGAATTCTGAGTGTGGCGAGGTTCCGTCCTCTTTCTGCAGCGCCTGGGATCTCGTAGGAGCCCTCCGCATGGCTTACCCGAGTGTATCCTAGAGCGTGCTGCCGAGGAAAGGCGGGGGTTGGGCTGGAAATGCAGGTAGCATCTAGTGCCTACCTCTGGACAAAAGAGGTAATTAGCGGAATTCCCCATGCCAGGGAACACATGCGACACCAGGCAGCTGCGTGTAGGGCGGCCCCATACCTCCCCAACCCACTCGGGCGCGTTCCGGAATTCTGAGTGTGCCGAGGTTCCGTCCTCTGTCTGCTTTGCCTGGGATCTCCTAGGAGCCCTCCGCGTGTCTTCCCCGATTGTTACCTAGTGCCGGCTGCCTGGAAATGCGTGGGTTGGGCTGGAAATGCAGGTAGCATCTAGTGCCTCCCCCTGGACAGATGAGGTATTCAGCGGTATTGCTCCTGCCAGGGAACACATGTGACAACAGACAGCTGCGTGGAGGGCGTCCCCAAAACTCCCCCACCTACTCGGCCGCGTTCCGGAATTTTGAGTTTGGGGAGGTTCCGTCCTCTGTCGGCAGTGCCTGGGATCTCCCAGGAGCATTCCGAGTGACTTCCTCGAGTGTCTCCTAGTGCGGGCTGCCAGGGAAAGGCTGGGGTTCGGCTGGAAATGCAGGTAGCATCTAGTGCCTCCCCCTGGACCGATGAGGTATTTAGCGGACTTCCCCCTGCCAGGTAACACATGTGACACCAGGCAGCTTCGTGGAAGGCGGCCCCAAACCTCCCAAACCCATTTGGCCGCGTTCCGGGATTCTGATTGTGGCGAGGTTCCGTCCTCTGTCTGCAGCACCTGGGATTTCCTAGGAGCCATCCGTGTGTCTTCCCAGAGTGTCTCCTAGTGCGGGCTGCCGGGGAAATGCGGGGGTTGGGCTGGATATACAGGTAGCATCTAGTGCCTCCCGCTGGACAGATGAGTTAATTAGCGGACTTCCCCCTGCTAGGGAACACCTGTGACATCAAGCAGCTGCGTGTTGGGCGGCCCCAAACCTCCCCGACCCACTAGGGCGCGTTCCGGAATTCTGAGTGTGGGGAGGTTCCGTCCTCTTTCTGCAGCGCCTGGGATATCCTAGGAGCCCTCCGGCTCTCTTCCCCGAGTGTATCCTTGAGCGGGCTGCCAGGTAAAGGCGGGGGTTGGGCTGGAAAAGCAGATAGCATCTAGTGCCTCCTCTTGGAGAGATGAGGCAATTAGCGGACTTCCCCCTGCCAGGGAACACATGTGACACCAGGCAGCTGCGTGGATGGCGGCCCCAAATTTCCCCAACCCACTCGAACCCGTTCCGGAATTCTGAGTGTGGCGAGGTTCCTTCCTCTGTCTGCAGAGCCTGGGATCTCCTAGGAGTCCTCCGCGTGTCTTCCCCGAATGTCTCCTATTGCGGGCTGACAGGGAGAGGTGGGGGTTGGGCTAGAAATGCAGGTAGCATCTAGTGCCTACCCCTGGACATATGAGGTAATTAGCGGAATTCCCCCTGCCAGGGAACACCTGTGACACTAGGCAGCTGCGTGGAGGGCGGCCCAAAACCTCCCCCACCCACTCGACCGCGTTCCGGAATTCTGAGTGTGGGGAGGTTCCGTCCTCTTTCTGCAGCGCCTGGGATCTCCTAGGAGCCCTCCGCGTGACTTCCACGAGTGTCTCCTTTTGCGGGCTGCAGGGAAAACGCGGGGTATAGGCTAGAAATGCAGGTAGCATCTAGTGCCTCCCCCTGGACAGATGAGGTAATTAGCGGAATTCCCCATGCCAGGGAATACCTGTGACACCAGGCAGCTGCTTGGTGGGCGTACCCAAAACTCCCCCACACACTTGGCCGTGTTCCGGAATTCTGAGTGTGGCGAGGTTCCGTCCTCAGTCTGCAGAGCCTGGGATCTCCTAGGAGCCCTCCTCGTATCTTCCCCGAGTGTCTCTTAGTGTGGGCAGCCGGGGAAAGGTGGGGGTTGTGCTGGAAATGCAGGTAGCATCTAGTGCCTCCCCCTGGACAGATGAGGTAATTAGCGGTCTTCTTCCTGCCATGGAACACCTGTGACACCAAGCAGCTGCGTGGGGTGCGGCCCCAAACTTCCCCCACGCACTCAGCCGCGTTCCGGAATTCTGAGTGTGGCGAGGATCCGTCCTCTGTCTGCATCTCCTGGGATCTCATAGGAGCCGTCCGCGTGTCTTCCCCTAGTGTCCCATAGTGCGTGCTGCCCTGGAAATGCGGGGTTTTGGCCTGGAAATGCAGGTAGCATCTAGTTCATCCCCCTGGACTGGTGAGGTATTTTCTTGAATTCCCCCTGCCTGGGAAAACCTGTGACAACAGGCATCTGCGTAGAGGGCGGCCCCAAACCTCCCCCACCCACTCGGCCGCGTTCCGGATTTCTGAGTGTGGCGAGGTTCCGTCCTCTCTGCAGAGCCTTGGATCTCCTAGGAGCCCTCCGCATGTCTTAACCGAGTGTATCATAGAGCGGGCTGCCGAGGAAATGCGGGGGTTGGGCTGGAAATGCTGGTAGCATCTAGTGCCTACCCCTGGAAAAAAGAGGTAATTAGCGGACTTCCCCCTGACAGGGAACACATGTGACACCAGGCATCTGCGTGTAGGGCGGCCACAAACTTCCCCCACCCACTCGAACCCGTTCCGGAATTCTGAGAGTGGCGAGGTTCCATCCTCTGTCTGCAGCGCCTGGTATCTTCTAGGAGTCCTCCGCGTGTCTTCCCCGAGTGTCTCCTAGTTGGGCTGCCGGGGAAAACGGGGGATGGCCTGGAAATGCAGGTAGCATCTAGTGCCTCCCCCTGGACAGATGAGGAAATTAGCGATCTTCCTCCTGCCAGGGAACACCTGTGACACCAGGCAGCTGCGTGGTGGGTGGCCCCAAACTTCCCACATCCACTAGGCCTCGTTCCGGAATTCTGATTGTGAGGAGGTTCCGTCTTCTGTCTGCATCGCCTGGGATCTACAAGGAGCCCTCCTCGTGTCTTCCCAGAGTCTCTCCTAGTGCGGGCTGCCGGGGAAAGTCGGGGGTGGGCTGAAAATGCAGGTTGCATCTAGTGCCTCCCCCTGGACAGATGAGGTAATTACCGGAATTCCCCCTGCCATGGAACACCTGTGACACCATGCAGCTGCGTGGAGGGCGGCCCCAAACCTCACCCACAGACTCGGCCGCGTTCCGGAACTCTGAGTGTGGGGAGGTTCCGTCCTCTGTCTGCAGTGCCTGGGATCTTCTAGGAGACCTCCGCGTGTATTCCCTGAGTGTATCCTAGCGCGGTCTTCCGGTGAAAGGCTGGGGTTGCACTGGAAATGCAGTTAGAATCTAGTGCCTCCCCCTGGATAGATGAGGTAATTAGCGGAATTCCCCCTGCCAGAGTACACCTGTGTCACCATGCAGCTGCGTGGAGGTTGGCCCCAATCCTCCCCCACCCACTCGGCCGCGTTCCGGATTCTGAGTGTGGCGAGGTTCCGTCCTCTTTCTGCAGCGCCTGGGATCTCGTAGGAGCCCTCCGCATGGCTTACCCGAGTGTATCCTAGAGCGTGCTGCCGAGGAAAGGCGGGGGTTGGGCTGGAAATGCAGGTAGCATCTAGTGCCTACCTCTGGACAAAAGAGGTAATTAGCGGAATTCCCCATGCCAGGGAACACATGCGACACCAGGCAGCTGCGTGTAGGGCGGCCCCATACCTCCCCAACCCACTCGGGCGCGTTCCGGAATTCTGAGTGTGCCGAGGTTCCGTCCTCTGTCTGCTTTGCCTGGGATCTCCTAGGAGCCCTCCGCGTGTCTTCCCCGATTGTTACCTAGTGCCGGCTGCCTGGAAATGCGTGGGTTGGGCTGGAAATGCAGGTAGCATCTAGTGCCTCCCCCTGGACAGATGAGGTATTCAGCGGTATTGCTCCTGCCAGGGAACACATGTGACAACAGACAGCTGCGTGGAGGGCGTCCCCAAAACTCCCCCACCTACTCGGCCGCGTTCCGGAATTTTGAGTTTGGGGAGGTTCCGTCCTCTGTCGGCAGTGCCTGGGATCTCCCAGGAGCATTCCGAGTGACTTCACCGAGTGTCTCCTAGTGCGGGCTGCCAGGGAAAGGCTGGGGTTCGGCTGGAAATGCAGGTAGAATCTAGTGCCTCACCCTGGACCGATGAGGTAATTAGCGGACTTCCCCGTGCCAGAGAACACCTGTGACACCTGGCAGCTGCGTGGAGGGCGGCCCCAAACATCCCCCAACCACTCGGGCGCGTTACGGATTTCTGAGTGTGGCGAGGTTCCGTCTGCAGTCTACAGCGCCTGGGATTACCTAGGAGCCTTTCGCGTGTCTTCCCCGAGTGTCTCCTAGTTGGGCTGCCGGGGAAAAGCGGGGGTTGTCCTGGAAATGCAGGTAGCATCTAGTGCCTCCCCCTGGACAGATGAGGAAATTAGCGGTCTTCCTCCTGCCAGGGAACACCTGTGACACCAGGCAGCTGCGTGCAGGGCGGCCCCAAACCTCCCACATCCACTAGGCCGCGCTCCGGAGTTCTGAGTGTGAGGAGATTCCGTCTAACGTCTGCATCGCCTGGGATCTACTAGGAGTCCTCCGCCTGTCTTCCACGAGTGTCTCTTATTGCGGGCTGCCGGGAAAACGCGGGGGATAGGCTAGAAATGCAGGTTGCTTCTAGTGCCTCCCCCTGGACTGATGAGGTATTTAGCGAAATTCCCCCTGAGAGGGAACACCTTTGACACCCGGCAGCTGAGTGGGGGTCGGCCCCAACTTCCCACACCCACTCGGCCGCGTTCCTTAATTCTGAGTGTGGCGAGGTTCCGTCTTCGGTCTGCAGCGACTGGGATCTACTAGGAGCCCACCGCCTGTCTTCCCCGAGTTTATCCTTGAGTGGGCTGCCGGGGAAAGGCGGGGGTTGTGCTGGAAATGCAGGTAGCATCTAGTGCCTCCCCCTGAACAGATGAGGTAATTAGCGGACTTCCACCTGCCAGGGAACACATGTGACACCATTCAGCTTCGAGGAGGTTGGCCCTAATCCTCCCCCACCCACTCGGCCGCGTTCCGGAATTCTGAGTGTGGCGAGGTTCCGTCCTCAGTCTGCAGAGCCTGGGATCTACTAGGAGCCCTCCTCGTATCTTCCCCGAGTGTCTCCTAGTGTGGGCAGCCGGGGAAAGGTGGGGGTTGGGCTGGAAATGCAGGTAGCACCTAGTGCCTCCCCCTGGACAGATGAGGTAATTAGCGGTCTTCTTCCTGCTATGGAACACCTGTGACACCAAGCAGATGCGTGGGGTGCGGCCCTAAACTTCTCCCACGCACTCAGCCGCGTTCCGGAATTCTGAGTGTGGCGAGGATCCGTCCTCTGTCTGCAGCGCCTGGGATCTCCTAGGAGCCCTCCGCATGTCTTACCTGAGTGCATCATAAAGCGGGCTGCCGAGGAAATGCGGGGGTTGGGCTGGAAATGCAGGTAGCATCTAGTGCCTACCCCTGGACAAAAGAGGTAATTAGCGGACTTCCCCCTGCTAGGGAACACCTGTGACATCAAGCAGCTGCGTGTTGGGCGGCCCCAAACCTCCCCGACCCACTAGGGCGCGTTCCGGAATTCTGAGTGTGGGGAGGTTCCGTCCTCTTTCTGCAGCGCCTGGGATATCCTAGGAGCCCTCCGGCTCTCTTCCCCGAGTGTATCCTTGAGCGGGCTGCCAGGTAAAGGCGGGGGTTGGGCTGGAAAAGCAGATAGCATCTAGTGCCTCCTCTTGGAGAGATGAGGCAATTAGCGGACTTCCCCCTGCCAGGGAACACATGTGACACCAGGCAGCTGCGTGGATGGCGGCCCCAAATTTCCCCAACCCACTCGAACCCGTTCCGGAATTCTGAGTGTGGCGAGGTTCCTTCCTCTGTCTGCAGAGCCTGGGATCTCCTAGGAGTCCTCCGCGTGTCTTCCCCGAATGTCTCCTATTGCGGGCTGACAGGGAGAGGTGGGGGTTGGGCTAGAAATGCAGGTAGCATCTAGTGCCTACCCCTGGACATATGAGGTAATTAGCGGAATTCCCCCTGCCAGGGAACACCTGTGACACTAGGCAGCTGCGTGGAGGGCGGCCCAAAACCTCCCCCACCCACTCGACCGCGTTCCGGAATTCTGAGTGTGGGGAGGTTCCGTCCTCTTTCTGCAGCGCCTGGGATCTCCTAGGAGCCCTCCGCGTGACTTCCACGAGTGTCTCCTTTTGCGGGCTGCAGGGAAAACGCGGGGTATAGGCTAGAAATGCAGGTAGCATCTAGTGCCTCCCCCTGGACAGATGAGGTAATTAGCGGAATTCCCCATGCCAGGGAATACCTGTGACACCAGGCAGCTGCTTGGTGGGCGTACCCAAAACTCCCCCACACACTTGGCCGTGTTCCGGAATTCTGAGTGTGGCGAGGTTCCGTCCTCAGTCTGCAGAGCCTGGGATCTCCTAGGAGCCCTCCTCGTATCTTCCCCGAGTGTCTCTTAGTGTGGGCAGCCGGGGAAAGGTGGGGGTTGTGCTGGAAATGCAGGTAGCATCTAGTGCCTCCCCCTGGACAGATGAGGTAATTAGCGGTCTTCTTCCTGCCATGGAACACCTGTGACACCAAGCAGCTGCGTGGGGTGCGGCCCCAAACTTCCCCCACGCACTCAGCCGCGTTCCGGAATTCTGAGTGTGGCGAGGATCCGTCCTCTGTCTGCATCTCCTGGGATCTCATAGGAGCCGTCCGCGTGTCTTCCCCTAGTGTCCCATAGTGCGTGCTGCCCTGGAAATGCGGGGTTTTGGCCTGGAAATGCAGGTAGCATCTAGTTCATCCCCCTGGACTGGTGAGGTATTTTCTTGAATTCCCCCTGCCTGGGAAAACCTGTGACAACAGGCATCTGCGTAGAGGGCGGCCCCAAACCTCCCCCACCCACTCGGCCGCGTTCCGGATTTCTGAGTGTGGCGAGGTTCCGTCCTCTCTGCAGAGCCTTGGATCTCCTAGGAGCCCTCCGCATGTCTTAACCGAGTGTATCATAGAGCGGGCTGCCGAGGAAATGCGGGGGTTGGGCTGGAAATGCTGGTAGCATCTAGTGCCTACCCCTGGAAAAAAGAGGTAATTAGCGGACTTCCCCCTGACAGGGAACACATGTGACACCAGGCATCTGCGTGTAGGGCGGCCACAAACTTCCCCCACCCACTCGAACCCGTTCCGGAATTCTGAGAGTGGCGAGGTTCCATCCTCTGTCTGCAGCGCCTGGTATCTTCTAGGAGTCCTCCGCGTGTCTTCCCCGAGTGTCTCCTAGTTGGGCTGCCGGGGAAAACGGGGGATGGCCTGGAAATGCAGGTAGCATCTAGTGCCTCCCCCTGGACAGATGAGGAAATTAGCGATCTTCCTCCTGCCAGGGAACACCTGTGACACCAGGCAGCTGCGTGGTGGGTGGCCCCAAACTTCCCACATCCACTAGGCCTCGTTCCGGAATTCTGATTGTGAGGAGGTTCCGTCTTCTGTCTGCATCGCCTGGGATCTACAAGGAGCCCTCCTCGTGTCTTCCCAGAGTCTCTCCTAGTGCGGGCTGCCGGGGAAAGTCGGGGGTGGGCTGAAAATGCAGGTTGCATCTAGTGCCTCCCCCTGGACAGATGAGGTAATTACCGGAATTCCCCCTGCCATGGAACACCTGTGACACCATGCAGCTGCGTGGAGGGCGGCCCCAAACCTCACCCACAGACTCGGCCGCGTTCCGGAACTCTGAGTGTGGGGAGGTTCCGTCCTCTGTCTGCAGTGCCTGGGATCTTCTAGGAGACCTCCGCGTGTATTCCCTGAGTGTATCCTAGCGCGGTCTTCCGGTGAAAGGCTGGGGTTGCACTGGAAATGCAGTTAGAATCTAGTGCCTCCCCCTGGATAGATGAGGTAATTAGCGGAATTCCCCCTGCCAGAGTACACCTGTGTCACCATGCAGCTGCGTGGAGGTTGGCCCCAATCCTCCCCCACCCACTCGGCCGCGTTCCGGATTCTGAGTGTGGCGAGGTTCCGTCCTCTTTCTGCAGCGCCTGGGATCTCGTAGGAGCCCTCCGCATGGCTTACCCGAGTGTATCCTAGAGCGTGCTGCCGAGGAAAGGCGGGGGTTGGGCTGGAAATGCAGGTAGCATCTAGTGCCTACCTCTGGACAAAAGAGGTAATTAGCGGAATTCCCCATGCCAGGGAACACATGCGACACCAGGCAGCTGCGTGTAGGGCGGCCCCATACCTCCCCAACCCACTCGGGCGCGTTCCGGAATTCTGAGTGTGCCGAGGTTCCGTCCTCTGTCTGCTTTGCCTGGGATCTCCTAGGAGCCCTCCGCGTGTCTTCCCCGATTGTTACCTAGTGCCGGCTGCCTGGAAATGCGTGGGTTGGGCTGGAAATGCAGGTAGCATCTAGTGCCTCCCCCTGGACAGATGAGGTATTCAGCGGTATTGCTCCTGCCAGGGAACACATGTGACAACAGACAGCTGCGTGGAGGGCGTCCCCAAAACTCCCCCACCTACTCGGCCGCGTTCCGGAATTTTGAGTTTGGGGAGGTTCCGTCCTCTGTCGGCAGTGCCTGGGATCTCCCAGGAGCATTCCGAGTGACTTCACCGAGTGTCTCCTAGTGCGGGCTGCCAGGGAAAGGCTGGGGTTCGGCTGGAAATGCAGGTAGAATCTAGTGCCTCACCCTGGACCGATGAGGTAATTAGCGGACTTCCCCGTGCCAGAGAACACCTGTGACACCTGGCAGCTGCGTGGAGGGCGGCCCCAAACATCCCCCAACCACTCGGGCGCGTTACGGATTTCTGAGTGTGGCGAGGTTCCGTCTGCAGTCTACAGCGCCTGGGATTACCTAGGAGCCTTTCGCGTGTCTTCCCCGAGTGTCTCCTAGTTGGGCTGCCGGGGAAAAGCGGGGGTTGTCCTGGAAATGCAGGTAGCATCTAGTGCCTCCCCCTGGACAGATGAGGAAATTAGCGGTCTTCCTCCTGCCAGGGAACACCTGTGACACCAGGCAGCTGCGTGCAGGGCGGCCCCAAACCTCCCACATCCACTAGGCCGCGCTCCGGAGTTCTGAGTGTGAGGAGATTCCGTCTAACGTCTGCATCGCCTGGGATCTACTAGGAGTCCTCCGCCTGTCTTCCACGAGTGTCTCTTATTGCGGGCTGCCGGGAAAACGCGGGGGATAGGCTAGAAATGCAGGTTGCTTCTAGTGCCTCCCCCTGGACTGATGAGGTATTTAGCGAAATTCCCCCTGAGAGGGAACACCTTTGACACCCGGCAGCTGAGTGGGGGTCGGCCCCAACTTCCCACACCCACTCGGCCGCGTTCCTTAATTCTGAGTGTGGCGAGGTTCCGTCTTCGGTCTGCAGCGACTGGGATCTACTAGGAGCCCACCGCCTGTCTTCCCCGAGTTTATCCTTGAGTGGGCTGCCGGGGAAAGGCGGGGGTTGTGCTGGAAATGCAGGTAGCATCTAGTGCCTCCCCCTGAACAGATGAGGTAATTAGCGGACTTCCACCTGCCAGGGAACACATGTGACACCATTCAGCTTCGAGGAGGTTGGCCCTAATCCTCCCCCACCCACTCGGCCGCGTTCCGGAATTCTGAGTGTGGCGAGGTTCCGTCCTCAGTCTGCAGAGCCTGGGATCTACTAGGAGCCCTCCTCGTATCTTCCCCGAGTGTCTCCTAGTGTGGGCAGCCGGGGAAAGGTGGGGGTTGGGCTGGAAATGCAGGTAGCACCTAGTGCCTCCCCCTGGACAGATGAGGTAATTAGCGGTCTTCTTCCTGCTATGGAACACCTGTGACACCAAGCAGATGCGTGGGGTGCGGCCCTAAACTTCTCCCACGCACTCAGCCGCGTTCCGGAATTCTGAGTGTGGCGAGGATCCGTCCTCTGTCTGCAGCGCCTGGGATCTCCTAGGAGCCCTCCGCATGTCTTACCTGAGTGCATCATAAAGCGGGCTGCCGAGGAAATGCGGGGGTTGGGCTGGAAATGCAGGTAGCATCTAGTGCCTACCCCTGGACAAAAGAGGTAATTAGCGGACTTCCCCCTGCCAGGGAACACATATGACACCTGGCATCTGCGTGTAGGGCGGCCACAAACTTCCCCCACCCACTCGAACCTGTTCCGGAATTCTGAGAGTGGCGAGGTTCCATCCACTGTCTGCAGCGCCTGGTATCTCCTAGGAATCCTCCGCGTGTCTTCCCCGAGTGTCTCCTAGTTGGGCTGCCGGGGAAAAGCGGGGGATGGCCTGGAAATGCAGGTAGGAACTAGAGCCTCCCCCTGGGCAGATGAGGAAATTAGCGGTCTTCCTCCTGCCAGGGAACACCTGTGACACCAGGCAGCTGCGTGGTGGGTGGCCCCAAACCTCCCACATCCACTAGGCCGCGTTCCAGGATTCTGATTGTGAGGAGGTTCCGTCTTCTGTCTGCATCGCCTGGGATCTACTAGGAGCCCTCCGCGTGTCTTCCCAGAGTCTCTCCTAGTGCGAGCTGCCGGGGAAAGTTGGGGGTGGGCTGGAAATGCAGGTAGCATCTAGTGCCTCCCCCTGGACAGATGAGGTAATTATCGGAATTCCCCCTGCCATGGAACACCTGTGACACCATGCAGCTGCGTGGAGGGTGGCCCCAAACCTCCCCCACAGACTCGGCCGTGTTCCGGAATTCTGAGTGTGGGGAGGTTCCGTCCTCTGTCTGCAGCGCTTGGGATCTCCTAGGAGCCCTCCGCGTGTCTTCCCCGAGTGATTCTTATGCGGGCTGCTGGGGAAAGGCGGGGTTGGGCTTAAAACGCAGGTAGAATCTAGTGCATCCCCCTGGACAAATGAGGTAATTAGCGGAATTACACCCCTGCCAGGGAACACCTGTGTCACCAGGCAGCTGCGTGGAGGGCGGCCCCAAACCTCCCCCACCCACTCGGCCGCGTTCCGGAATTCTGAGTGTGGCGAGGTTCCGTCCTAAGTCTGCAGTGCCTGGGATCTCCTAGGAGCCCTCCGCGTGTCTTCCCCTAATGAATCTTAGTGCGGGCTGCCGGGAAAACGCAGGGGATAGGCTAGAATTGCATGTAGCATCTTGTGCCTCCCCCTGGACTGATGAGGTATTTAGCGGAATTCCCCCTGCCAGGGAACGCCTGTGACACCATGCAGCTTTGTGGAAGGCGGCCCCAAACCTCCCCCATCCACTCGGCCGCGTTCCAGAAATCTGAGTGTGAGGAGGTTCCGTCCTGTGTCTGCAGTGCCTGGGATCTTCTAGGAGCCCTCCGCGTGTATTCCCTGAGTGTCTCCTAGCGCAGTCTTCCGGTGAAAGGCTGGGGTTGCACTGGAAATGCAGGTAGAATCTAGTGCCTCCTCCTGGATAGATGAGGTAATTAGCGGAATTCCCCCTGCCAGAGTACACCTGTGACACCATGCAGCTGCGTGGAGGTTGGCCCCAATCCTCCCCCACCCACTCGGCCGCGTTCCGGAATTCTGAGTGTGGCGAGGTTCCGTCCAATTTCTGCAGCGCCTGGGATCTCCTAGGAGCCCTCCGCATGTCTTACCCGAGTGTATCCTAGAGCGGGCTGCCGAGGAAAGGCGGGGGTTGGGATGGAAATGCAGGTAGCATCTAGTGCCTACCCCTGGACAAAAGAGGTAATTAGCGGACTTCCCCCTGCCAGGGAACACATGTGACACCAGGCAGCTGCGTGTAGTGCGGCCCCATACCTCCCCAACCCACTCGGGTGCGTTCCGGAATTCTGAGTGTGTCGAGGTTCCGTCCTCTGTCTGCTTTGCCTGGGATCTCCTAGGAGCCTTCCGCGTGTCTTCCCCGATTGTTACCTAGTGCCGGCTGCCTGGAAATGCGTGGGTTGGGCTGGAAATGCAGGTAGCATCTAGTGCCTCCCCCTGTACAGATGAGGTATTTAGCGGTCTTGCTCCTGCCAGGGAACACATGTGACAACAGACAGCTGCGTGCTGGGCGGCCCCAAACCTCCCACATCCACTAGGCCGCATTCCGGAGTTCTGAGTGTGAGGAGGTTCCGTCTTCTGTCTGCATCGCCTGGGATCTCCTAGGAGTCCTCCGCCTGCCTTCCACGAGTGTCTCTTATTGCGGGCTGCCGGGAAAACGCAGGGGATAGGCTAGAAATGCAGGTTGCTTCTAGTGCCTCCCCCTGGACTGATGAGGTATTTAGCGAAATTCCCCCTGACAGGGAACACCTGTGTCACCAGGCAGCTGAGTGGAGGTCGGCCCCAACTTCCCACACCCACTCGTCCGCGTTCCTTAATTCTGAGTTTGGCGAGGTTCCGTCCTCTGTCTGCAGCGCCTGGGATCACCTAAGAGCCCTTCCCGTGTCTTCCCCGAGTTTCTACTATTGCGGGCTGACGGGGAAAGGCGGGGTTGGGCTGGAAATGCTTGTAGCATCTAGTGCCTCCCCCTGGACAGATGAGGTAATTAGCGGACTTCCCCCTGCCAGGGAACACCTGTGACACGAGGCAGCTTTGTGGATGGCGGACCCAAACCTCCCCAACCCAGTAGGCCGCGTTCCGGAATTCTGAGTGTGGCGAGGTTCCGTCCTACCTCTGCAGCATCTGAGATCTCCTAGGAGCAATCCACGTGTCTTCCTCGAGTTTCTCCTAGTGCGGACTGCCGGGGATAGGCGGGGGTTGGCCTGGAAATGCAGGTAGAATCTAGTGCCTCCCCCTGGACAGATGAGGTAATTAGAGGACTTCCCCCTGCAAGGGAACACCTGTGACACCAGGCAGCTGCGTGGAGGGCGGCCCCAAACCTCATCCACCCACTCGGCCGCGTTCCGGAATTCTGAGAGTGAGGAGGTTACGTCCTCTGTATGCAGCGCCTGGGATCTCCTAGGAGCCCTCCGCGTGTCTTCCCCGAGTGTCTTCTAGTGCGGAATTTGAGGAAAGGCGTGGGTTGGGCTGGAAATGCAGGAAACATCTAGTGCCTCCCCCTGGACAGAAGAGGTAATAAGCGGACTTCCCCTGCCAGGGAACACCTGTGACACCAGGCAGCTGCGTGGGGTGCGGCCCCAAGATTCCACACCCACTCAGCCGCGTTCCGGAATTCTGAGTGTGGCAAGGTTCCGTCCTCAGTCTGCAGCGACTGTGATCTCCTAGGAGTCTTCCGCATGTCTTCCCCGAGTGTCTCCTAGTGCAGGCTGCCAGGGAAAGGCGGGGATTGGGCTGGAAATGCTGGTAGAATCTAGTGCCTCCCCCTGGACAGATGAGGTAATTAGCGGACTTCCCCCTGCAGGGGAAAACATGTGAAACCAGGCAGCTGCGTGGATGGCGGCCCCAAACCTCCCAAAACCACTCAGCCGCGTCCGGAATTGTTAGTGTGGCGAGGTTCCTTCCTCTGTCTGCAGCATCTGGGATCTCCTAGGAGCCATCCGCGTGTCTTCCCCGAGTGTCTCCTAGTGCGGGCTGCCGGGGAAAGGCGGGGGTTGTGCTGGAAATTCAGGTAGCATCTAGTGCCTCCCCCTGGACAGATGAGGTAATTAACGGACTTCCCCATGCCAGGGAACACCTGTGAAACCAGGCAGCTTCTTGGAGGGCGGCCCCAAACCTCCCCCAAACACTCGGCCGCGTTCCGGAATTCTGAGTGTGGCGAGGTTCCGTCCTACGTCTGCAGCGCCTGGGATCTCCTAGGAGCCCTCCGCTTGTCTTCCCCGAGTGTCTCCTAGTGCGGGCTGCCGGGGAATGGCGGGGGTTGTGCTGGAAACGCAGGTAGCATCTAGTGCCACCCCCTAGACAGATGAGGTAATTAGCGGACTTATTTCTGCAAGGGAAAACCTGTGACACCAGGCAGCTGCGTGAAGGGCGGCCCCAAACCTCCCCAACCCACTAGGCCGAGTTCTGGAATACTGACAGTGGCGAGGTTCCGTCCTCTCTCTGCAGCGCCTGGGATCTCCTAGGAGCCCTCCGCGTGTCTTCACCGAGTGTCTCCTAGGGAGTGCTGACTGGGAAAGAGGGGGTTGTGCTGGAAATGCAGGTAGCATCTAGTGCCTCCCCGTGGACAAATGAGGTAATTAGCGGACTTCCCACTGCCAGGGAACCCCTTTGACACCAGGCAGCGGCGTGGAGTGCGGCCCCAAAACTCCCCAAACCAATACGACGCGTTCCGGATTTCTGAGTGTGGCGAGGTTCAGTCCTCTGTCTGCAGCACCCGGGATCTCCTAGGAGCCCTCCGCGTGTCTTCCCCGAGTGTCTCCTAATGCGGGATGCCAGGGAAAGGTGGGGGTGGTTCTGGAAATGCAGGTAGCTTCTAGTGCCTCAACGTGGACAGATCAGGTAATTAGCGGACTTCCCCCTGCCAGGGAACACCTGTGAATCCAGGCAGCTGCGTGGAGGGCGGCCCCAAAACTCCCAAACCCACTAGGCCGCGTTCCGTGATTCTGAGTGTTGCTAGGTTCCGTCCTCTGTCTGCAGCGCCTGTGATCTCCTAGGAGCCCACCGCATATCTTCACTGAGTGACGCTTATGAGGGCTTCCGGGGAAAGGCGGGGGTTGGGCTGGAAACGCAGGTAGCATCTAGAGCCACCCCCTAGACAGATGAGGTAATTAGCGGACTTCCCCCTGCCAGGGAACACCTGTGACACCAGGCAGCTGCGTGGAGTGTTGCCCCAAACATCCCCCAACCACTCGGACGCGTTCCGTAATTCTGAGTGTGGCGAGGTTCCGTCCTCTGTCTGCAGAGACTGGGATCTCTTAGGAGTCCTCCGCGTGTCTTCCCCGAGTGTCTCCTAGTGAAGGCTGCCGGGGAATGAAGGGGGTTCTGCTGGAAAAGCAGGTAGCATCTAGTGCCTCAACGTGGACAGATGAGGAAATTAGCGGACTTCCCCCTGCCAGGGAACACCTGTGACACAAGGCAGCTGCGTGGATGACGGCCCCATACCTCCCCAACCAACTAGGCCGCGTTCCAGATTTATGAGTGTTGCGAGGTTCGGTCCTCTGTCTGCAGCACCTGGGATCTCCTAGGAGCCCTCCGCGTGTCTTCCCCGAGTGTCTCCTAGTGCGGGCTGCAGGGAAAATGCGGGGGTTGGGCTGGAAATGCAGGTAGCCTCTAGTGCCTCCACGTGGACAGATCAGGTAATTAGCGGACTTCCCCCTGAGAGGGAACAAATGTGACACCAGGCAGCATCGAGGAGGTTGGCCCCAAACCTCCCCAACTCACTCGGCCGCTTCCGGAATTCTGAGGGTGGCGAGGTTCGGTCCTCTGTCTGCAGCACCTGGTGTCTCCTAGGAGCCTTCCACATGTCTTCCCGAGTGTCTCTTCGTGCGGGCTGCTGGGAAAGGCGGGGGTTGTGCTGGAAATGCAGGTAGATTCTAGTGCCTCCCACTGGACAGATCAGGTAATTAGCGGACTTCCCTCTGCCAGGGAACACCTGTGACACCAGGCAGCTGCGTGGAGTGTTGCCCCAAACCTCCCCCAACCAGTCGGCCGCGTTTCGGAATTCTGAGTGTGGCGAGGTTTCGTCCTATGTCTGCAGCGCCTGGTAACTCCTAGGAACACTCCGCGTGTCCTCCCAGAGTGACACTTATGCGGGCTTCCTGCGAAAGTCGGGGGTTGGGCTGGAAACGCAGGTAGCATCTAGTGCCTCCCCCTGGACAGATGAGGTAATTAGCGGACTTCCCCCGGGCAGTGAACACCTGTGACAGCAGGCAGATGCATGGAGGGTGGCCCCAAACCTCCCCAAACCACTCGGTCGCGTTCCGGAATTGAGTGTGGCGAGGTTCCGTCCTCTGTCTGCAGCCCCTGGGATCTCCTAGGAGCCCTCCGCGTGTCTTCCCCGAGTCTCTCCTAGTGCGGGCTGCTGGGGAAAGGTGGGGGTTGTGCTGGAAATGCAGATAGCATCTAGTGCCTCCCACTGGACTGATCAGGTAATTAGCGGACTTCCCCCTGCCAGGGAACAACTGTGATACCAGGCAGCTGCGTGGATGTTTGCCCCAAAACTCCCCCACCCACTCGGCCGCGTTCCGGAATTCTGAGGGTGGCGAGGTTCCGTCCTCTCTCTGCAGCGCCTGGGATCTCCTAGGAGCCCTCCGCGTGTCTTCACCGAGTGTCTCCTTGGGCGTGCTGCCGGGGAAAGAGGGGGTTGTGCTGGAAATGCAGGTAGCATCTAGTGCCTCCCCGTGGACAGATGAGGTAATTAGCGGACTTCCCCCTGCCAAGGAACCCCTTTTACACCAGGCAGCGGCGTGGAGAGCGGCCCCAAAACTCCCCAAACCAATATGCCGTGTTCCGTATTTCTAAGTGTGGCGAGGTTCCGTCCTCTGTCTGCAGCGCCTGGGATCTCCTAGGAGCCCTTAGCGTGTCTTCCCCGAGTGTCTCCTAGTGCGGGCTGCCGGGGAATGGCTGGGGTTGTGCTGGAAAAGCAGGTAGCATCTAGTGCCTCCCCCTGGACAGATGAGGGAATTAGCGGACTTCCCCCTGCCAGGGAACACCTGTGACAACAGGCAGCTGCGTGGAGGGCGGCCCCAAACCTCCCCAACCCACTCGGCCGCGTTCGGGAATTCTGAGTGTGGCGAGGTTCCGTCCTCTGTCTGCAGCGCCTGTGATCTCCTAGGAGCCCATCGCGTGTCTTCCCCGAATGACGCTTATGCGGGCTTCCGGGTAAAGGCGGGGGTTTGGCTGGAAACGCAGGTAGCATCTAGAGCCACCCCCTAGACAGATGAGGTAATTAGCGGATTTCCCCCTGCTAGGGAACCCCTTTGACACCAGGCAGCGGCGTGGAGTGTTGCCCCAAACATCCCCCAACCACTCGGACGCGTTCCGGAATTCTGAGTGTGGCGAGGTTCCGTCCTCTGTCTGCAGAGACTGGGATCTCTTAGGAGTCCTCCGCGTGTCTTCCCCGAGTGTCTCCTTGTGCAGGCTGCCGGGGAATGGAGGGGGTTCTGCTGGAAAAGCAGGTAGCATCTAGTGCCTCAACGTGGACAGATGAGGAAATTAGCGGACTTCCCCCTGCCAGGGAACACCTGTGACACAAGGCAGCTGCGTGGGGGGCGGCCCCATACCTCCCCAACCAACTAGGCCGCGTTCCAGATTTATGAGTGTTGCGAGGTTCGGTCCTCTGTCTGCAGCAACTGGGATCTCCTAGGAGCCCTCCGCGTGTCTTCCCCGAGTGTCTCCTAGTGCGGGCTGCAGGGAAAATGCGGGGGTTCGGCTGGAAATGCAGGTAGCCTCTAGTGCCTCCACGTGGACAGATCAGGTAATTAGCGGACTTCCCCCTGAGAGGGAACAAATGTGACACCAGGCAGCTTCGAGGAGGTTGGCCCCAAACCTCCCCAACACACTCGGCCACGTTCCGGAATTCTGAGGGTGGCGAGGTTCGGTCCTCTGTCTGCAGCACCTGGGGTCTCCTAGGAGCCTTCCACATGTCTTCCCCGAGTGTCTCTTCGTGCGGGCTGTTGGGAAAGGCGGGGGTTGTGCTGGAAATGCAGGTAGATTCTAGTGCCTCCCACTGGACAGATCAGGTAATTAGCGGACTTCCCTCTGCCAGGGAACACCTGTGACACCAGGCAGCTGCGTGGAGGGTTGCCCCAAAACTCCCCCAACCAGTCGGCCGCGTTTCGGAATTCTGAGTGTGGCGAGGTTTCGTCCTATGTCTGCAGCGCCTGGTAACTCCTAGGTACACTCCGCGTGTCCTCCCAGAGTGACACTTATGCGGGCTTCCGGCGAAAGTCGGGGGTTGGGCTGGAAACGCAGGTAGCATCTAGTGCCTCCCCCTGGACAGATGAGGTAATTAGCGGACTTCCCCCTGCCAAGGAACCCCTTTGACACCAGGCAGCGGCGTGGAGGGCGGCCCCAAAACTCCCCAAACCAATATGCCGCGTTCCGGATTTCTAAGTGTGGCGAGGTTCCGTCCTCTGTCTGCAGAGCCTGGGATCTCCTAGGAGCCCTCCGCGGGTCTTCCCCGAGTGTCTCCTAGTGCGGGCTGCCGGGGAATGGCTGGGGTTGTGCTGGAAATGCAGGTAGCTTCTAGTGCCTCAACGTGGACAGATGAGGAAATTAGCGGACTTCCCCCTGCCAGGGAACACCTGTGACACCAGGCAGCTGCGTGGAGGGCGGACCCAAACCTCCCCAACCCACTCGGCCGCGTTCGGGAATTCTGAGTGTGGCGAGGTTCCGTCCTCTGTCTGCAGCGCCTGTGATCTCCTAGGAGCCCACCGCGTGTCTTCCCCGAGTGACGGTTATGCGGGCTTCCGGGGAAAGGCGGGGGTTTGGCTGGAAACGCAGGTAGCATCTAGTGCCACCCCCTAGACAGATGAGGTAATTAGCGGACTTCCCCCTGCCAGGGAACCCCTTTAACACCAGGCAGCGGCGTGGAGGGCGGCCCCAAAACTCACCTAACCAATACGCCGCGTTCCAGATTACTGAGTGTGGCGAGGTTCCGTCCTCTGTCTGCAGCACCTGGGATCTCCTAGGAGCCCTCCGCGTGTCTTCCCCGAGTCTCTCCTAGTGCGGGATGCCGGGGAATGGAGGGGGTTGTGCTGGAAAAGCAGGTAGCATCTAGTGCCTCCCCCTGGACAGATGAGGGAATTAGCGGACTTCCCCCTGCCAGGGAACACCTGTGAAACCAGGCAGATGCGTGGAAGACGGCACCAAACATCCCCAACCCACTAGGACGCGTTCCGGATTTCTGAGTGTGGCGAGGTTCCGTCCTCCGTCTGCAGCGCCTGGGATCTCCTAGGAGCCCTCCGCGTGTCTACCCCGAGTGTCTCTTAGTGCGGGCTGCCGGGGAATGGCGGGGGTTGTGCTGGAAATGCAGGTAGCATCTAGTGCCTCCCCGTGGACAGATGAGGTAATTATTGGACTTCCCCCTCCCAGGAAACACCTGTGAAACAAGGCAGCTGCGTGGATGGCGGCCCCAAACCTCCCCAACCCACTCGGCCGCATTCGGGAATTCTGAGTGTGGCGAGGTTCCGTACTCTGTCTGCAGCACCTGGGATCTCCTAAGAGCCCACCGCGTGTCTTTCCCGAGTGACGCTTATGCGGGATTCCGGGGAAAGGCGGGGGTTGTGCTGAAAACGCAGGTAGCATCTAGAGCCACCACCTAGACAGATGAGGTAATTAGCGGACTTCCCCCTGCCAGGGAACACCAGTGACACCAGGCAGCTGCGTGGAGTGTTGCCCCAAACATCCCCCAACCACTCGGCCGCGTTCCGAAATTCTGAGTGTGGCGAGGTTCCGTCCTCTGTCTGCAGAGCCTGGGATCTCCTAGGAACACTCCGCGTGTCTTCCCAGAGTGACACTTATGCGGGCTTCCGGGGAAAGGCGGGGGTTGGGCTGGAAACGCAGGTAGCATCTAGTGCCTCCCCCTGGAAAGATGCGGTAATTAGCGGAATTCCCCCGAGCAGTGAACACCTGTGACACCAGGCAGATGCATGGAGTGCAGCCCCAAACCTCCCCAAATCACTAGGCCACGTTCTGGAATACTGAGTGTGGCGAAGTTCCGTACTCTGTCTGCAGCACCTGGGATCTCCTAAGAGCCCACCGCGTGTCTTCCCCGAGTGACGCTTATGCGGGCTTCCGGGGAAAGGCGGGGGTTGGGCTGGAAACGCTGGTAGCATCTAGTGCCTCCCCCTGGACAGATGAGGTAATTAGCGGACTTCCCCCTGCCAGGGAACCCCTTTGACACCAGGCAGCGGCGTGGAATTTGGCCCCAAAACTCCCCAAACCAATACGCCGCGTTCCGGATTTCTGAGTGTGGCGAGGTTCCGTCCTCAGTCTGCAGCACCTGGGATCTCCTAGGAGCCCTCCGCGTGTATTCCAGGAGTGTCTCCTAATGCGGGCTGCCGGGGAAAGGCGGGGGTTGTGCTGGAAATGCAGGTAGCTTCTAGTGCCTCCCCCTGGACAGATCAGGTAATTAGCGGAATTCCCCCTGCCAGGGAACACCTGTGAAACCAGGCAGCTGCGTGGAGGGCGGCCCAAAACCTCCCCATCCCACTAGGCCGCGTTAAGGGATTCTGATTGTTGCTAGGTTTCGTCCTCTGTCTGCAGCGCCTGTGATTTCCTAGGAGCACACCGCGTGTCTTCCCCGAGTGACGCTTATGGGGGCTTCTAGGGAATGTCGGGGGTTGGGCTGGAAACGCAGGTAGCATCTAGAGCAACCCCCTAGGCAGATGAGGTAATTAGCGGACTTCCCCCTGCCAGGGAACACCAGTGACACCAGGCAGCTGCGTGGAGTGATGCCCCAAACATCCCCCAACAACTCGGCCGCGTTCCGGAATTCTGAGTGTGGCGAGGTTCCGTCCTCTGTCTGCAGAGCCTGGGATCTCCTAGGAACCCTCCGCGTGTCTTCCCAGAGTGACACTTATGCGGGCATCCGGGGAAAGGCGGGGGTTGGGCTGGAAACGCAGGTAGCATCTAGTGCCTCCCCCTGGACAGATGAGGTAATTAGCGGACTTCCCCCGGGCAGTGAACACCTGTGACACCAGGCAGATCCATGGAGGGCGTCCCCAAACCTCCCCAAAACACAAGGCCGCGTTCCGGATTTTTGAGTGTGGCGAAGTTCCGTCCTCTGTCTGCAGCGCCTGGGATCTCCTAGGAGCTGTCCGCTTGTCTTACCCGAGTGTCTCCTAGTGCGGGCTTCCGAGGAAATTAGGGGGATGTGCTGGAAATTCAGGTAGCATCTAGTGCCTCCCCCTGGAAAGATGAGGTAATTAGCGGACTTCCCCCTGCCAGGGAACACCTGTGACACCAGGCAGCTGCGTGGAAGGCGGCCCCAAACCTCCCCAAACCACTAGGCCGCGTTTTGGTATACTGAGGGTGGCGAGGTTCCGGCCTCTCTTTTCAGCGCCTGGGATCTCCTAGGAGCCCTCCGCGTTTCTTCACCGAGTGTCTCCTAGGGCGTGCTGCCGGGGAAAGAGGGGGTTGTGCTGGAAATGCAGGTAGCATCTAGTGCCTAACCCTGGACAGATCAGATAATTAGCGGACTTCCCCCTGCCAGGGAACACCTGTGACAACAGGCAGCTGCGTGGTGTGCGGCCCCAAACCTCCACAAACCACTAGGCCGCGTTCCTGATTTCTGAGTGTGGCGAGGTTCCGTCCTCTGTCTGCAGCGCCTGTGATCTCCTAGGAGTCCTCCGCGTGTCTTCCCTGAATGTCTCCTAGTGCAGGATGCCGGGGAATGGAGGGGGTTCTGCTGGAAATGCAGGTAGCATCTAGTGCCTCAACGTGGACAGATGAGGAAATTAGCGGACTTCCCCCTGCCAGGGAACACTTGTGACACAAGGCAGCTGCGTGGAGGGCGGCCCCAAACCTCCCCAAACCCACTAGGCCGCGTTCCAGGTTTCTGAGTGTTGCGATGTTCAGTCTTCTGTCTGCAGCACCTGGGATTTCCTAGGAGCCATCCGCGTGTCTTCCCAGAGTGTCCCCTAGTGCGGGCTTCCGGGGAAAGGCGGGGGTTGTGCTGAAAACGCAGGTAGCATCTAGAGCCACCACCTAGACAGATGAGGTAATTAGCGGAATTCCCCCTGCCAGGGAACACCAGTGACACCAGGCAGCTGCGAGGAGTGTTGCCCCAAACATCCCCCAACCACTCGGTCGCGTTCCGGAATTCTGAGTGTGGCGATTTTCCGTCCTCTTTCTGCAGAGCCTGGGATCTCCTAGGAACCCTCCGCGTGTCTTCCCAGAGTGACACTTATGCGGGCTTCCGGGGAAAGGCGGGGGTAGGGCTAAAAACGCAGGTAGCATCTAGTGCCTCCCCCTGGACAGATGAGGTAATTAGGGGAATTCCCCCGGGCAGTGAACACCTGAGACACCAGGCAGATGCATGGAGTGCGGCCCCAAACCTCCCCAAAACACTAGGCCGCATTCTGGAATACTGAGGGTGGCGAGGTTCCGTCCTCTCTCTGCAGCGCCTAGGATCTCCTAGGAGCCCTCCGCGTGTCTTCCCCGAGTGTCTCCTAGGGCATGATGCCGGGGAAATTGGGGGTTGTGCTGGAAACGCAGGTAGCATCTACTGCCTCCCGCTGGACAGATGAGGGAATTAGCGGACTTCCCCCAGCCAGGGAACACCTGTGATACCAGGTAGTTGCGTGGAGGGCGGCCCCAAACCTCCCCATCCCACTAGGTCGCGATCCGGATTTCTGAGTGTGGCGAAGTTCCGTCCTCTGTCTGCAGCGCCTGGGATCTCCTAGGAGCTGTCCGCTTGTCTTACCCGAGTGTCTCCTAGTGCGGGCTTCCGAGGAAATTAGGGGGATGTGCTGGAAATTCAGGTAGCATCTAGTGCCTCCCCCTGGAAAGATGAGGTAATTAGCGGACTTCCCCCTGCCAGGGAACACCTGTGACACCAGGCAGCTGCGTGGAAGGCGGCCCCAAACCTCCCCAAACCACTAGGCCGCGTTTTGGAATACTGAGGGTGGCGAGGTTCCGGCCTCTCTTTTCAGCGCCTGGGATCTCCTAGGAGCCCTCCGCGTTTCTTCACCGAGTGTCTCCTAGGGCGTGCTGCCGGGGAAAGAGGGGGTTGTGCTGGAAATGCAGGTAGCATCTAGTGCCTAACCCTGGACAGATCAGATAATTAGCGGACTTCCCCCTGCCAGGGAACACCTGTGACAACAGGCAGCTGCGTGGTGTGCGGCCCCAAACCTCCACAAACCACTAGGCCGCGTTCCTGATTTCTGAGTGTGGCGAGGTTCCGTCCTCTGTCTGCAGCGCCTGTGATCTCCTAGGAGTCCTCCGCGTGTCTTCCCTGAATGTCTCCTAGTGCAGGATGCCGGGGAATGGAGGGGGTTCTGCTGGAAATGCAGGTAGCATCTAGTGCCTCAACGTGGACAGATGAGGAAATTAGCGGACTTCCCCCTGCCAGGGAACACTTGTGACACAAGGCAGCTGCGTGGAGGGCGGCCCCAAACCTCCCCAAACCCACTAGGCCGCGTTCCAGGTTTCTGAGTGTTGCGATGTTCAGTCTTCTGTCTGCAGCACCTGGGATTTCCTAGGAGCCATCCGCGTGTCTTCCCAGAGTGTCCCCTAGTGCGGGCTCCCGGGAAAAGGCGGGGGTTGGGCTGGAAATGCAGGTAGCCTCTAGTGCCTCCACGTGGACAGATCAGGTAATTTGCGGACTTCCCCCTGAGAGGGAACACCTGTGACACCAGGCAGCTTCGAGGAGGATGGCCCCAAACCTCCCCAACACACTCGGCCGCGTTCCGGATTTCTGAGTGTGGTGAGGTTCCGTCCTCTGTCTGCAGCGCCTGGGATCTCCTAGGAGCCCTCCGCGTGTCTTCCCCTAGTGTCTCTTTTTGCGGGCTGCCGGGGAAAGGAGGGGGTTGTGCTGGAAATGCAGGTAGCATCTAGTGCCTCCCCCTGGACAGATGAGGGAATTAGCGGACTACCCCCAGCCAGGGAACACCTGTGAAACCAGGCAGCTGCGTGGGGGTCGGCCCCAAACCTCCCCAAACCACTCGGCCGCGTTCGGGAATTCTGAGTGTGGCGAGGTTCCGTACTCTGTCTGCAGCACCTGGGATCTCCTAAGAGCCCACCGCGTGTCTTCTCCGAGTGACGCTTATGCGGGCTTCCGGGGAAAGGCGGGGGTTGTGCTGAAAACGCAGGTAGCATCTAGAGCCACCACCTAGACAGATGAGGTAATTAGCGGAATTCCCCCTGCCAGGGAACACCAGTGACACCAGGCAGCTGCGAGGAGTGTTGCCCCAAACATCCCCCAACCACTCGGTCGCGTTCCGGAATTCTGAGTGTGGCGATTTTCCGTCCTCTTTCTGCAGAGCCTGGGATCTCCTAGGAACCCTCCGCGTGTCTTCCCAGAGTGACACTTATGCGGGCTTCCGGGGAAAGGCGGGGGTAGGGCTAAAAACGCAGGTAGCATCTAGTGCCTCCCCCTGGACAGATGAGGTAATTAGGGGAATTCCCCCGGGCAGTGAACACCTGAGACACCAGGCAGATGCATGGAGTGCGGCCCCAAACCTCCCCAAAACACTAGGCCGCATTCTGGAATACTGAGGGTGGCGAGGTTCCGTCCTCTCTCTGCAGCGCCTAGGATCTCCTAGGAGCCCTCCGCGTGTCTTCCCCGAGTGTCTCCTAGGGCATGATGCCGGGGAAATTGGGGGTTGTGCTGGAAACGCAGGTAGCATCTACTGCCTCCCGCTGGACAGATGAGGGAATTAGCGGACTTCCCCCAGCCAGGGAACACCTGTGATACCAGGTAGTTGCGTGGAGGGCGGCCCCAAACCTCCCCATCCCACTAGGTCGCGATCCGGATTTCTGAGTGTGGCGAAGTTCCGTCCTCTGTCTGCAGCGCCTGGGATCTCCTAGGAGCTGTCCGCTTGTCTTACCCGAGTGTCTCCTAGTGCGGGCTTCCGAGGAAATTAGGGGGTTGTGCTGGAAATTCAGGTAGCATCTAGTGCCTCCCCCTGGAAAGATGAGGTAATTAGCGGACTTCCCCCTGCCAGGGAACACCTGTGACACCAGGCAGCTGCGTGGAAGGCGGCCCCAAACCTCCCCAAACCACTAGGCCGCGTTTTGGAATACTGAGGGTGGCGAGGTTCCGGCCTCTCTTTTCAGAGCCTGGGATCTCCTAGGAGCCCTCCGCGTTTCTTCACCGAGTGTCTCCTAGGGCGTGCTGCCGGGGAAAGAGGGGGTTGTGCTGCAAATGCAGGTAGCATCTAGTGCCTAACCCTGGACAGATCAGATAATTAGCGGACTTCCCCCTGCCAGGGAACACCTGTGACAACAGGCAGCTGCGTGGTGTGTGGCCCCAAACCTCCACAAACCACTAGGCCGCGTTCCTGATTTCTGAGTGTGGCAAGGTTCCGTCCTCTGTCTGCAGCGCCTGTGATCTCCTAGGAGTCCTCCGCGTGTCTTCCCTGAATGTCTCCTAGTGCAGGATGCCGGGGAATGGAGGGGGTTCTGCTGGAAATGCAGGTAGCATCTAGTGCCTCAACGTGGACAGATGAGGAAATTAGCGGACTTCCCCCTGCCAGGGAACACCTGTGACACAAGGCAGCTGCGTGGAGGGCGGCCCCAAACCTCCCCAAACCCACTAGGCCGCGTTCCAGATTTCTGAGTGTTGCGATGTTCAGTCTTCTGTCTGCAGCACCTGGGATTTCCTAGGAGCCATCCGCGTGTCTTCCCAGAGTGTCCCCTAGTGCGGGCTCCCGGGAAAAGGCGGGGGTTGGGCTGGAAATGCAGGTAGCCTCTAGTGCCTCCACGTGGACAGATCAGGTAATTTGCGGACTTCCCCCTGAGAGGGAACACCTGTGACACCAGGCAGCTTCGAGGAGGATGGCCCCAAACCTCCCCAACACACTCGGCCGCGTTCCGGATTTCTGAGTGTGGTGAGGTTCCGTCCTCTGTCTGCAGCGCCTGGGATCTCCTAGGAGCCCTCCGCGTGTCTTCCCCTAGTGTCTCTTTTTGCGGGCTGCCGGGGAAAGGAGGGGGTTGTGCTGGAAATGCAGGTAGCATCTAGTGCCTCCCCCTGGACAGATGAGGGAATTAGCGGACTACCCCCAGCCAGGGAACACCTGTGAAACCAGGCAGCTGCGTGGGGGTCGGCCCCAAACCTCCCCAAACCACTCGGCCGCGTTCGGGAATTCTGAGTGTGGCGAGGTTCCGTACTCTGTCTGCAGCACCTGGGATCTCCTAAGAGCCCACCGCGTGTCTTCTCCGAGTGACGCTTATGCGGGCTTCCGGGGAAAGGCGGGGGTTGTGCTGAAAACGCAGGTAGCATCTAGAGCCACCACCTAGACAGATGAGGTAATTAGCGGAATTCCCCCTGCCAGGGAACACCAGTGACACCAGGCAGCTGCGAGGAGTGTTGCCCCAAACATCCCCCAACCACTCGGTCGCGTTCCGGAATTCTGAGTGTGGCGATTTTCCGTCCTCTTTCTGCAGAGCCTGGGATCTCCTAGGAACCCTCCGCGTGTCTTCCCAGAGTGACACTTATGCGGGCTTCCGGGGAAAGGCGGGGGTAGGGCTAAAAACGCAGGTAGCATCTAGTGCCTCCCCCTGGACAGATGAGGTAATTAGGGGAATTCCCCCGGGCAGTGAACACCTGAGACACCAGGCAGATGCATGGAGTGCGGCCCCAAACCTCCCCAAAACACTAGGCCGCGTTCTGGAATACTGAGGGTGGCGAGGTTCCGTCCTCTCTCTGCAGCGCCTAGGATCTCCTAGGAGCCCTCCGCGTGTCTTCCCCGAGTGTCTCCTAGGGCATGATGCCGGGGAAATTGGGGGTTGTGCTGGAAACGCAGGTAGCATCTACTGCCTCCCGCTGGACAGATGAGGGAATTAGCGGACTTCCCCCTGCCAGGGAACACCTGTGATACCAGGTAGTTGCGTGGAGGGCGGCCCCAAACCTCCCCATCCCACTAGGTCGTGATCCGGATTTCTGAGTGTGGCGAGGTTCCGTCCTCCGTCTGCAGCGCCTGGGATCTCCTAGGAGCTCACCGCGTGTCTTCCCAGACTGTCTCCTAGTGCGGGCTGCCGGGGAATGGCGGGGGTTGTGCTGGAAATGCAGGTAGCATCTAGTGCCTCCCCGTGGACAGATGAGGTAATTATTGGAATTCCCCCTGCCAGGGAACACCTGTGAAACAAGGCAGCTGCATGGAGGGCGGCCCCAAACCTCCCCAACCCACTCGGCCGCGTTCGGGAATTCTGAGTGTGGCGAGGTTCCGTACTCTGTCTGCAGCACCTGGGATCTCCTAAGAGCCCACTGCGTGTCTTCCCCGAGTGACGCTTATGCGGGCTTCCTGGGAAAGGCGGGGGTTGTGCTGAAAACGCAGGTAGCATCTAGAGCCACCACCTAGACAGATGAGGTAATTAGCGGACTTCACCCTGCCAGGGAACACCAGTGACACCAGGCAGCTGCGTGGAGTGTTGCCCCAAACATCCCCCAACCACTCGGCCGCGTTACGGATTTCTGAGTGTGGCGAGGTTCCGTCCACTGTCTGCAGAGCCTGGGATCCCCTAGGAACCCTCCGCGTGTCTTCCCAGAGTGACACTTATGCGGGCTTCCGGGGAAAGGCGGGGGTTGGGCTGGAAACGCAGGTAGCATCTAGTGCCTCCCCCTGGACAGATGAGGTAATTAGCGGACTTCCCCCTGGCAGTGAACACCTGTGACACCAGGCAGATGCATGGAGGGCGGCCCCAAACCTCCCCAAAACACAAGGCCGCGTTCCGGATTTTTGAGTGTGGCGAGGTTCCGTCCTCTGTCTGCAGCGTCTGGGATCTCCTAGGAGCTGTCCACTTGTCTTACCCGAGTGTCTCCTAGTGCGGGCTTCCGAGGAAATTAGGGGGTTGTGCTGGAAATTCAGGTAGCATCTAGTGCCTCCCCCTGGAAAGATGAGGTAATTAGCGGACTTCCCCCTGCCAGGGAACACCTGTGACACCAGGCAGCTGCGTGGAAGGCGGCCCCAAACCTCCCCAAACCACTAGGCCGCGTTTTGGAATACTGAGGGTGGCGAGGTTCCGTCCTCTCTTTTCAGAGCCTGGGATCTCCTAGGAGCCCTCCGCGTTTCTTCACCGAGTGTCTCCTAGGGCGTGCTGCCGGGGAAAGAGGGGGTTGTGCTGGAAATGCAGGTAGCATCTAGTGCCTAACCCTGGACAGATCAGATAATTAGCGGACTTCCCCCTGCCAGGGAACACCTGTGACAACATGCAGCTGCGTGGTGTGCGGCCCCAAACCTCCCCAAACCACTAGGCCGCGTTCCTGATTTCTGAGTGTGGCGAGGTTCCGTCCTCTGTCTGCAGCGACTGTGATCTCCTAGGAGACCTCCGCGTGTCTTCCCCGAGTGTCTCCTAGTGCAGGATGCCGGGGAATGGAGGGGGTTCTGCTGGAAATGCAGGTAGCATCTAGTGCCTCAACGTGGACAGATGAGGAAATTAGCGGACTTCCCCCTGCCAGGGAACACCTGTGACACAAGGCAGCTGCGTGGAGGGCGGCCCCAAACCTCCCCAAACCCACTAGGCCGCGTTCCAGATTTCTGAGTGTTGCGATGTTCAGTCTTCTGTCTGCAGCACCTGGGATTTCCTAGGAGCCATCCGCGTGTCTTCCCAGAGTGTCCCCTAGTGCGGGCTCCCGGGAAAAGGCGGGGGTTGGGCTGGAAATGCAGGTAGCCTCTAGTGCCTCCACGTGGACAGATCAGGTAATTTGCGGACTTCCCCCTGAGAGGGAACACCTGTGACACCAGGCAGCTTCGAGGAGGATGGCCCCAAACCTCCCCAACACACTCAGCCGCGTTCCGGATTTCTGAGTGTGGTGAGGTTCCGTCCTCTGTCTGCAGCGCCTGGGATCTCCTAGGAGCCCTCCGCGTGTCTTCCCCTAGTGTCTCTTTTTGCGGGCTGCCGGGGAAAGGAGGGGGTTGTGCTGGAAATGCAGGTAGCATCTAGTGCCTCCCCCTGGACAGATGAGGGAATTAGCGGACTACCCCCAGCCAGGGAACACCTGTGAAACCAGGCAGCTGCGTGGGGGTCGGCCGCAAACCTCCCCAAACCACTCGGCCGCGTTCGGGAATTCTGAGTGTGGCGAGGTTCCGTACTCTGTCTGCAGCACCTGGGATCTCCTAAGAGCCCACCGCGTGTCTTCTCCGAGTGACGCTTATGCGGGCTTCCGGGGAAAGGCGGGGGTTGTGCTGAAAACGCAGGTAGCATCTAGAGCCACCACCTAGACAGATGAGGTAATTAGCGGAATTCCCCCTGCCAGGGAACACCAGTGACACCAGGCAGCTGCGAGGAGTGTTGCCCCAAACATCCCCCAACCACTCGGTCGCGTTCCGGAATTCTGAGTGTGGCGATTTTCCGTCCTCTTTCTGCAGAGCCTGGGATCTCCTAGGAACCCTCCGCGTGTCTTCCCAGAGTGACACTTATGCGGGCTTCCGGGGAAAGGCGGGGGTAGGGCTAAAAACGCAGGTAGCATCTAGTGCCTCCCCCTGGACAGATGAGGTAATTAGGGGAATTCCCCCGGGCAGTGAACACCTGAGACACCAGGCAGATGCATGGAGTGCGGCCCCAAACCTCCCCAAAACACTAGGCCGCGTTCTGGAATACTGAGGGTGGCGAGGTTCCGTCCTCTCTCTGCAGCGCCTAGGATCTCCTAGGAGCCCTCCGCGTGTCTTCCCCGAGTGTCTCCTAGGGCATGATGCCGGGGAAATTGGGGGTTGTGCTGGAAATGCAGGTAGCATCTACTGCCTCCCGCTGGACAGATGAGGGAATTAGCGGACTTCCCCCTGCCAGGGAACACCTGTGATACCAGGTAGTTGCGTGGAGGGCGGCCCCAAACCTCCCCATCCCACTAGGTCGCGATCCGGATTTCTGAGTGTGGCGAGGTTCCGTCCTCCGTCTGCAGCGCCTGGGATCTCCTAGGAGCTCACCGCGTGTCTTCCCAGACTGTCTCCTAGTGCGGGCTGCCGGGGAATGGCGGGGGTTGTGCTGGAAATGCAGGTAGCATCTAGTGCCTCCCCGTGGAAAGATGAGGTAATTATTGGACTTCCCCCTGCCAGGAAACACCTGTGACACCAGGCAGCTGCGGGGAGGGCGGCCCCAAACCTCCCCAACCCACTAGGCCGCGTTCTGGAATACTGAGCGTGGCGAGGTTCGGTCCTCTGTCTGCAGCACCTGGGATCTCCTAGGTGCCCTCCGCGTGTCTACCCGAGTGTCTCCTAGGGCATGCTGCCGGGGAAAGTGGGGGTTGTCCTGGAAATGCAGGTAGCCTCTAGTGCCTCCACGTGGACAGATCAGGTAATTAGCAGACTTCCCCCTGAGAGGGAACACCTGTGACAACAGGCAGCTTCGAGTATGTTGGCCCCAAACCTCCACAACACACTCGGCCGCGTTCCGGAATTCTGAGTGTGGAAAGGTTCCGTCCTCTGTCTGCAGCGCCTGGGATCTCCTAGGAGCTCACCGCGTGTCTTCCCAGACTGTCTCCTAGTGCGGGCTCCCGGGGAATGGCGTGGGTTGTGCTGGAAATGCAGGTAGCATCTAGTGCCTCCCCCTGGAAAGATGAGGTAATTAGCGGAATTCCCCCTGCCAGGGAACACCTGTTACACCAGGCAGCTGCGTGGAGGGCGGTCCCAAACATCCGCAACCCACTAGGCCGCGTTCTGGAATACTGAGGGTGGCGAGGTTCCGTCCTCTCCCTGCAGTGCCTAGGATCTCCTAGGAGACCCCCGCGTGTCTTCACCGAGTGTCTCCTAGGGCGTGCTGCCGGGGAAAGAGGGGGTTGTGATGGAAATGCTGGTAGCATCTAGTGCTTCCCCGTGGACAGATGAGGTAATTAGCGAACTTCCCCCTGCCAGGGAACCCTTTTGACACCAGGCAGCGGTGTGGAGGGCGGCCCCAAAACTCCCCAAACCAATATGCCACGTTCCGGATTTCTGAGTGTGGCGATGTTCCGTCCTCTTTCTGCAGCACCCGGGATCTCCTAGGAGCCCTCCGCGTGTCTTCTCCGAGTGTCTCCTAAAGCGGGCTGCCAGGGAAACGCGGGGGTTGTGCTGGAAATGCAGGTAGCTTCTAGTGCCTCCCCCTGGACAGATCAGGTAATTAGCGGAATTCCCCCTGCCAGGGAACACCTGTGAAACCAGGCAGCTGCGTGGAGGGCGGCCCCAAACCTCCCCAACTCACTAGGCCGCGTTCTGGGATTCTGAGTGTTGCTAGGTTCAGTCCTCTGTCTGCAGCACCTGGGATCTCCTAGGAGCCCACCGCGTGTCTTCCCCGAGTGACGCTTATGCGGGCTTCCGGGGAAAGGCGGGGGTTGGGCTGGAAACGCAGGTAGCATCTAGAGCCACCCCCTAGACAGATGAGGTAATTAGCGGACTTCCACCTGCCAGGGAACACCTGTGACACAAGGCAGCTGCGTGGAGTTTTGCCCCAAACATCCCCGAACCACTCGGCCGCGTTCCGGAATTCTGAGTGTGGCGAGGTTCCGTCCTCTGTCTGCAGAGCCTGGGATTTCCTAGGAACTCTCCGCGTGTCTTCCCAGAGTGACACTTATGCGGGCTTCCGGGGAAAGGCGGGGATTTGGCTGGAAATGCAGTTAGCATCTAGTGCCTCCCCCTGGACAAATGAGGTAATTAGCGGACTTCCCCCGGGCAGTGAAAACCTGTGACACCAGGCAGATGCATGGAGGGCGGCCCCAAACCTCCCCAAAACACTAGGCCGCCTTCCGGATTTCTGAGTGTGGCGAGGTTCCGTCCTCTGTCTGCAGCGCCTGGGATCTCCTAGGAGCCTTCCGCGTGTCTTCCCCGAGTGTCTCCTCGTGCGGGCTGCTGGGGAAAGGCGGGGGTTGGGCTGGAAATGCAGGTAGATTCTAGTGATTCCCACTGGACAGATCAGGTAATTAGCGGACTTCCCTCTGCCAGGGAACAACTGTGACACCAGGCAGCTTCGTGGAGGGTTGCCCCAAACCTCCCCCAACCAGTCGGCCGCGTTTCGGAATTCTGAGTGTGGCGAGGTTTCGTCCTATGTCTGCAGCGCCTGGGATCTCCTAGGAACCCTCCGCGTGTCCTCCCAGAGTGACACTTATGCGGGCTTCCGGGGAAAGGCGGGGGTTGTGCTGGAAATGCAGGTAGCATCTAGTGCCTCCCCCTGGAAAGAAGAGGTAATTAGCGGACTTCCCCCGGGCAGTGAACACCTATGACACCAGGCAGATGCATGGATGGCGGCCCCAAAGCTCCCCAAACCACTCGGTCGCGTTCCGGAATTCTGAGGGTGGCGAGGTTCCGTCCTCCGTCTGCAGCACCTGGAATTTCCTAAGAGCCCTCCGCGTGTCTTCCCAGAGTGTCTCCTAGTGCGGGCTGTCGGGAAAAGTCGGGGGTTGGGCTGGAAATGCAGGTAGCCTCTAGTGCCTCCACGTAGTCAGATCAGGTAATTAGCGGACTTCCCCTGCCAGGGAACACTTGTGACACCAGGCAGCTGCGAGGAAGTTTGCCCAAACCTCCCCAACACACTCGGCCGTGTTCCGGAATTCTGAGGGTGGCGAGTTTCGGTCCTCTGTCTGCAGCACCTCAGATCTCCTAGGAGCCCTCCGCGTGTCTTCCCCGAGTGTTTCCTAATGCGGTCTTCCAGGGAAAGGTGGGGGTTGGGCTGGAAATTCAGGTAGCGTCTAGTGCCTCCCCCTGGACAGATCAGGTAATTAGCGGAATTCCCCCTGCAAGGGAACACCTGTGAAACCAGGCAGCTGCGTGGAGGGCGGCCCCAAATCTCCCCAACACCCTCGGGCTTGTTCCGGAATTCTGAGTTTTGCTAGGTTTCGTCCTCTGTCTGCAGCCCCTGGGATCTCCTAGGAGCCCTTCGTGTGTCTTCCCCGCGTGTCTCCTCGTGCGGGCTGCTGGGCAAAGGTGGGGGTTGGGCTGGAACTGCAGATAGCATCTAGTGCCTCCCACTGGAATGATAAGGTAATTAGGGAACTTCCCCCTGCCAGGGAACAACTGTGACACCAGGCAGCTGCGTGGATGTTGGCCCCAAACCTCCCCCACCCACTAGGCCGCGTTCCGGAATTCTGAGGGTGGCGAGGTTCCGTCCTCTCTCTGCAGCACCTGGGATCTCCTAGGAGCCCTCCGCGTGTCTTCCCCGAGTGTCTTCTAGTGCGGGCTCTCGGGGAATGGCGGGGGTTGTGCTGGAAATGCAGGTAGCTTCTAGTGCCTCAACGTGGACAGATGAGGAAATAAGCGGACTTCCCCCTGTCCGGGAACACCTGTGACACAAGGCAGCTGCGTGGAGTGCGTCCCAAACATCCCCAACCCACTAGGCCACGTTCCAGATTTCTGAGTGTGGCGAGGTTCCGTCCTTTGTCTGCAGCGTCTGGGATCTCCTAGGGGCAATTCGCGTGTCTTCCCCGAGTGTCTCATAGTGCGGGCTGCAGAGAAAAGTCAGGGGTTGGTCTGGAAATGCAGGTAGCATCTAGTGCCTAACCCTGGACAGATCAGATAATTAGCGGACTTCCCCCTGCCAGGGAACACCTGTGACAACAGGCAGCTGCGTGGTGTGCGGCCCCAAACCTCCCCAAACCACTAGGCCGCGTTCAGGATTTCTGAGTGTGGCGAGCTCCCGTCCTCTGTCTGCAGCGCCTGGGATCTCCTAGGAGTCCTCCGCGTGTCTTCCCCGAGTGTCTCCTAGTGCAGGCTGCCGGGGAATGGAGGGGGTTCTGCTGGAAATGCAGGTAGCCTCTAGTGCCTACACGTGGAGAGATCAGGTAATTAGCGGACTTCACCCTGAGAGGGAACACCTGTGACACCAGGCAGCTTCGAGGAGGTTGGCCCCAAACCTCCCCAACACACTCGGCCGCGTTCCGGAATTCTGAGGTTGGCGAGGTTCGGTCCTCTGTCTGCAGCACCTGGGATCTCCTAGGAGCCCTCCGCGTGTCTTCCCCGAGTGTCTCCTAATGCGGGCTGCCAGGGAAAGGTGGAGGATGTGCTGGAAATGCAGGTAGCTTCTAGTGCCTCCCCCTGGACAGATCAGGTAATTAGCGGACTTCCCCCTGCCAGGGATCACCTGTGAAAACAGGCAGCTGCGTGGAGGGCGGCCCCAAACCTCCCCAACCCACTAGGCCGCGTTCCGGGATTCTGAGTGTTGCTAGGTTCCGTCCTCTGTCAGCAGCGCCTGGGATCTCCTAGGAGCCTTCCGCGTGTCTTCCCCGAGTGTCTCCTCGTGCGGGCGGTTGGGGAAAGGCGGTGGTTGGGCTGGAAATGCAGGTAGATTCTAGTGATTCCCACTGGACTGATCAGGTAATTAGCGGACTTCCCTCTGCCAGGGAACAACTGTGACACCAGGCAGCTGCGTGGAGGTTTGCCCCAAACCTCCCCCAACCAGTCGGCCGCGTTTCGGAATTCTGAGTGTGGCGAGGTTTCATCCTATGTGTGCAGCGCCTGGTATCTCCTATTAACCCTCCGCGTGTCCTCCCAGAGTGACACATATGCGGGCTTCCGGGGAAAGGCGGGGGTTGGGCTGGAAACGCAGGTAGCATCTAGTGCCTCCCCCTGGACAGATGAGGTAATTAACGGACTTCCCCCGGGCAGTGAACACCTGTGACACCAGGCAGATGCATGGATGGCGGCCCCAAACCTCCCCAAACCACTCGGTCGCGTTCCGGAATTCTGAGTTTGGCGAGGTTCCGTCCTCTGTCTGCAGCGCCTGGGATCTCCTAGGAGCCATCCGCGTGTCTTCCCCGAGTGTCTCCTAGTGCGGGCACCCGGGGAAAGGTGGTGGTTGTGCTGGAAATGCAGGTAGCCTCTAGTGCCTCCACGTGGACAGATCAGGTAATTAGCGGACTTCCCCCTGAGAGGGAACACCTGTGACTCCAGGCAGCTTCAAGGAGGTTGGCCCCAAACCTCCCCAACACACTCGGCCGCGTTCCGGAATTCTGAGATTGTCGAGGTTCGGTCCTCTCTCTGCAGTACCTGGGATCTCCTAGGAGCCCTCCGCGTGTCTTCCCCGAGTGTTTCCTAATGCGGGCTGCCAGGGAAAGGCGGGGGTTGTGCTGGAAATGCAGGCAGCTTCTAGTGCCTCCCCCTGGACAGATCAGGTAATTAGCGGACTTCCCCCTGCCAGGGAACACCTGTGAAAACAGGCAGCTGCGTGGAGGGAGTCCCCAAACCTCCCCAACCCACTAGGCCGCGTTCCGGGATTCTGAGTGTTGCTAGGTTCCGTCCTCTGTCAGCAGCACCTGTGATCTCCTAGGAGCCTTCCGCGTGTCTTCCCCGAGTGTCTCCTAGTGCGGGCTGCCGGGGAAAGGAGTTGGTCGTGCTGGAAATGCAGATAGCATCTAGTGCCTCCCCATGGACAGATGAGGGAATTAGCGGACTTCCCCCGGCCAGGGAACACCTGTGAAACCAGGCAGCTGCGTGGAAGGCGGCACCAAACCTCCTCAACCCACTAGGCCGTGTTCCGGATTTCTGCGTGTGGCGAGGTTCCGTCCTCCGTCTGCAGCACCTGGGATGTCCTAGGAGCCCTCCGCGTGTCTTCCCAGAGTGTCTCCTAGTGCGGGCTGTCGGGAAAAGTCGGGGGTTGGGCTGGAAATGCAGGTAGCCTCTAGTGCCTCCACGTGGACATATCAGGTAATTAGCGGACTTCCCCTGCCAGGGAACACCTGTGACACCAGGCAGCTGCGAGGAAGTTTGCCCAAACCTCCCCAACACACTCGGCATTGTTCCGGAATTCTGAGGGTGGCGAGGTTCGGTCCTCTGTCTGCAGCACCTGGGATCTCCTAGGAGCCCTCCGCGTGTCTTCCCCGAGTGTCTCCTAATGCGGTCTTCTAGGGAAAGGTGGGGGTTGGGCTGGAAATGCAGGTAGCCTCTAGTGCCTCCCCCTGGACAGATCAGGTAATTAGCGGAATTCCCCCTGCAAGGGAACACCTGTGAAACCAGGCAGCTGCGTGGCGGGCGGCCCCAAACCTCCCCAACACACTCGGGCTTGTTCCGGAATTCTGAGTTTTGCTAGGTTTCGTCCTCTGTCTGCAGCCCCTGGGATCTCCTAGGAGCCCTTCGCGTGTCTTCCCCGCGTGTCTCCTATTGCGGGCTGCTGGGCAAAAGTGGGGGTTGGGATGGAACAGCAGATAGCATCTAGTGCCTCCCACTGGAATGATAAGGTAATTAGGGAACTTCCCCCTGCCAGGGAACAACTGTGACACCAGGCAGCTGCGTGGATGTTGGCCCCAAACCTCCCCAACCCACTAGGCCGCGTTCCGGAATTCTGAGGGTGGCGAGGTTCCGTCCTCTCTCTGCAGCACCTGGGATCTCCTAGGAGCCCTCCGCGTGTCTTCCCCGAGTGTCTTCTAGTGCGGGCTGCCGGGGAATGGCGGGGGTTGTGCTGGAAATGCAGGTAGCTTCTAGTGCCTCAACGTGGACAGATGAGGAAATAAGCGGACTTCCCCCTCTCCGGGAACACCTTTGACACCAGGCAGCTGCGTGGATGTTGGCCCCAAACCTCCCCAACCCACTAGGCCACGTTCCGGATTTCTGAGTGTGGCGAGGTTCCGTCCTTTGACTGCAGCGTCTGGGATCTCCCAAGGGCAATTCGCGTGTCTTCCCCGAGTGTCTCATAGTGCGGGCTGCAGAGAAAAGTCGGGGGTAGGTCTGGAAATGCAGGTAGCATCTAGTGCCTAACCCTGGACAGATCAGATAATTAGCGGACTTCCCCCTGCCAGGGAACACCTGTGACAACAGGCAACTGCGTGGTGTGTGGCCCCAAACCTCACCAAACCACTAGGCCGCGTTCAGGATTTCTGAGTGTGGCGAGCTCCCGTCCTCTGTCTGCAGCGCCTGGGATCTCCTAGGAACCCTCCGCTTGTCCTCCCAGAGTGACACATATGCGGGCTTCCGGGGAAAGGCGGGGGTTGGGCTGGAAATGCAGATAGCATCTAGTGCCTCCCACTGGACTGATCAGGTAATTAGCGGACTTCCCCCTGCCAGGGAACAACTGTGACACCAGGCAGCTGCATGGATGTTGGCCCCAAAATTCCTCACCCACTTGGCCGCGTTCCGGAATTCTGAGGATGGCGAGGTTCCGTCCTCTCTCTGCAGCGCCTGGGATCTCCTAGGAGTCCTCCGCGTGTCTTCACCGAGTGTTTCCTAATGCGTGCTGCTGGGGAAAGAGGGGGTTGTGCTGGAAATGCAGGTAGCATCTAGTGCCTCCCCGTGGACAAATGAGGAAATTAGCGGACTTCCCCCTGCCAAGGAAGCCCTTTGAAACCAGGCAGCGGCGTGGAGGGCAGCCCCAAAACTCCCCAAACCAATACGCCGGGTTCCGGATTTCTGAGATTGGCGAGGTTCCGTCCTCTGTATGCAGCACCTGAGATCTCCTAGGAGCCCTCCACGTGTCTTCCCCGAGTGTCTCCTCGTGCGGGCTGCTGGGGAAAGGCGGGGGTTGTGCTGGAAATGCAGGTAGCTTCTAGTGCCTCCCCCTGGACAGATCAGGTAATTAGCGGACTTCCCCCTGCCAGGGAACACCTGTGAAACCAGGCAGCTGCGTGGAGGGCGGCCCCAAACCTCCCCAACCCACTAGGCCGCGTTCCGGGATTCTGAGTGTTGCTACGTTCCGTCCTCTGTCAGCAGCGCCTGGGATCTCCTAGGAGCCTTCCGCGTGTCTTCCCCGAGTGTCTCCTCGTGCGGGCTGCTGGGGAAAGGCGGGGGTTGGGCTGGAAATGCAGGTAGTTTCTAGTGATTCCCACTGGACAGATCAGGTAATTAGCGGAATTCCCTCTGCCAGGGAACACCTGACACCAGGCAGCTGCGTGGAGTGTTGCCCCAAACCTTCCCGAACCAGTCGGCCGCGTTTCGGAATTCTGAGTGTGGCGAGGTTTCGTCCTATGTCTGCAGCGCCTGGGATCTCCTAGGAACCCTCCGGGTGTCCTCCCAGAGTGACAATTATGCGGGCTTCCGGGGAAAGGCGGGGGTTGGGCTGGAAACGCAGGTAGCATCTAGTGCCTCCCCCTGGACAGATGAGGTAATTAGCGGACTTCCCCCGGGCAGTGAACACCTGTGACACCAGGCAGATGCATGGATGGCGGCCCGAAACCTCCCCAAACCACTCGGTCGCGTTCCGGAATTCTGAGTGTGGCGAGGTTCCGTCCTCTGTCTGCAGAGCCTGGGATCTCCTAGGAGCCCTCCGCGTGTCTTCCCCGAGTGTCTCCTAATGCGGGCTGCCGGGGAAATGATGTGGTTTTGCTGGAAATGCAGGTAGCATCTAGTGCCCCCCCATGGACAGATGAGGGAATTAGCGGACTTCCCCCGGCCAGGGAACACCTGTGACACCAGGCAGCTGCGAGGAGGTTTGCCCCAAACCTCCCCATCACACTCGGCCGTGTTCCGGAATTCTGAGTGTGGCGAGGATTGGTCCTCTGTCTGCAGCACCTGGGATCTCCTAGGAGCCCTCCGCGTGTCTTCCCCGAGTGTCTCCTAAAGCGGTCTCCAGGAAAAGGTGGGGGTTGGGCTGGAAATGCAGGTAGCCTCTAATGCCTCCCCCTGGACAGATCAGGTAATTTGCGGACTTCCCCCTGCCAGGGAACACCTGTGAAACCAGGCAGCTGCGTGGAGGGCGGCCCCAAACCTCCCCAACCCACTCGGGCTTGTTCCGGAATTCTGAGTTTTGCTAGGTTCCGTCCTCTGTCTGCAGCGCCTGGGATCTCCTAGGAGCCCTCCGCGTGTCTTCCCCGCGTGTCTCCTAGTGCGGGCTGCTGGGGAAATGTGGGGGTTGGGCTGGAAATGCAGATAGCATCTAGTGCCTCCCACTGGACTGATCAGGTATTTAGCGGACTTCCCCTGCCCGGGAACAACTGTGACACCAGGCAGCTGCGTGGATGTTGGCCCCAAACCTCCCCCACCCACTCTGCCGCGTTCCGGAATTCTGAGTGTGGCGAGGTTCCGTCCTCCATCTGCAGCGCCTGGGATCTCCTAGGAGCCCACCGCGTGTCTTCCCCGAGTGACGCTTATGCGTGCTTCAGGGGATATGCGGGAGTTGGGCTGGAAACACAGGTAGCATCTAGAGCCACCTCCTAGATAGATGAGGTAATTAGCGGACTTCCCTCTGCCAGGGAACACCTGTGACACCAGGCAGCTGCGTGGATGGTTGCGCCAAACCTCCCACAACCAGTCGGCCGCGTTTCGGAATTCTGATTGTGGCGAGGTTTCGTCCTATGTCTGCAGCGCCTGGGCTCTCCTAGGAGCCCTCCGCGTGTCTTCCCAGAGTGTCTCCTAGTGCGGGCTGCCGGGGAATGGAGGTGGTTGTGCTGGAAATGCACGTAGCATCTAGTGCCCCCCCATGGACAGATGAAGGAATTAGCGGACTTCCCCCGGCCAGGGAACACCTGTGAAACAAGGCAGCTGCGCGGAAGGCGGCACCAAACCTCCCCAACCCACTAAGCCGCGTTCCGGATTTCTGAGTGTGGCGAGGTTCCGTCCTCCGTCTGCAGCGCCTGGGATCTCCTAGGAGCCCTCCGCGTGTCTTCCCCGAGTGTCTCCTAATGCGGTCTGCCAGGGAAAGGTGGGGGTTGGGCTGGAAATGCAGGTAGACTCTAGTGCCTCCCCCTTGACAGATCAGGTAATTAGCGGACTTCCCCCTGCCAGGGAACAACAGTGACACCAGGCAGCTACGAGGAGGTTTGCCCCAAACCTCCCCAACACACTCGGACGCGTTCCGGAATTCTGAGGGTGGCGAGGTTCGGTCCTCTCTCTGCAGTGCCTGGGATCTCCTAGGAGCCCTCCGCGTGTCTTCACCGAGTGTATCCTAGGGCGTGCTGGCGGGGAAAGAGGGGGTTGTGCTGGAAATGCAGGTAGCATCTAGTTCTTAACCCTGGACAGATCAGATAATTAGCGGACTTCCCCCTGCCAGGGAACACCTGTGACAAAAGGCAGCTCCGTGGTGTGCGGCCCCAAACCTCCCCAAATCACTAGGCCGCGTTCCGGATTTCTGAGTGTGGCGAGGTTCCTTCCTCTGTCTGCAGCGCCTGGGATCTCCTAGGAGTCCTCCGCGTGTCTTCCCCGATTGTCTCCTAGTGCAGGCTGCCGGGGAATGGAGGGGGTTCTGCTGGAAATGCAGGTAGCATCTAGTGCCTCAACGTGGACAGATGAGGAAATTAGCGAATTTCCCCCTGCCAGGGAACACCTGTGACACAAGGCAGCTTCGTGGAGGGCGGCACCAAACTTCCCCAACCCACTAGGCCGCGTTCCGGTTTTCTGAGTGTGGCGAGGTTCCGTCCTTCGTCTGCAGCGCCTGGGATCTCCTAGGAGCCCTCCGCGTGTCTTCCCCGAGTGTCTCCTAGTGCGGGCAGCCTGGAAAATTCGGGGGTTGGGCTGGAAATGCAGGTAGCCTCTAGTGCTTCCACGTGGACAGATCAGGTATTTAGCGGACTTCCCCCTGACAGGGAACACCTGTGACACCAGGCAGCTGCGAGGAGGTTTGCCCCAAACATCCCCAACACTCTCGGGAGTGTTCCGGAATTCTGAGGGTGGCGAGGTTCGGTCCTCCGTCTACAGCACCTGGGATCTCCTAGGAGCCCTCCGCGTGTCTTCCCCGAGTGTCTCCTAATGCGGTCTTTCAGGGAAAGGTGGGGGTTGGGCTGGAAATGCAGGTAGCCTCTAGTGCCTCCCCCTGGACAGATCAGGTAATTAGCGGACTTCCCCCTGCCAGGGAACACCTGTGAAACCAGGCAGCTGCGTGGAGGGCGGCCCCAAACCTCCCCAAACCCCTCGGGCTTGTTCCGGAATTCTGAGTTTTGCTAGGTTCCGTCCTCTGTCTGCAGCGCCTCGGATTTCCTAGGAGTCTTCCGCGTGTCTTCCCCACGTGCCTCCTAGTGCGGGCTGCTGCGAAAGGTGGGGGTTGGGCTGGAAATGCAGATAGAATCTAGTGCCTCCCACTGGACTGATCAGGAAATTAGCTGACTTCCCATTGCCAGGGAACACCTGTGACACCAGGCAGCTGCGTGGATGGCGGCCCCAAACCTCCCCCACCCACTCGACCGCGTTCCGGAATTCTGAGGGTGGCGAGGTTCCGTCCTCTCTCTGCAGCGCCTGTGATCATCTAGGAGCCCTCCGCGTGTCTTCACTGAGTGTCTCCTAGGGCGTTCTGCCGGGGAAAGAAGGGGTTGTGCTGGAAATGCAGGTAGCATCTAGTGCCTCCTCGTGGACAGGTGAGGTAATTAGCGGACTTCCCCCTGCCAAGGAACCCCTTTGACACCAGGCAGCTGCGTGGTGTGAGGCCCCAACCCTCCCCAAACCACTAGGACACGTTCCGGATTTCTGAGTGTGGCGAGGATCCGTCCTCAGTCTGCAGCGCCTGGGATCTCCTAGGAGTCCTCCGCGTGTCTTCCCCGAGTGTCTCCTAGTGCAGGCTGCCGGGGAATGGAGGGGGTTCTGCTGGAAATGCAGGTAGCCTCTAGTGCCTCCACGTGGACAGATCAGGTAATTAGCGGACTTCCCCATGAGGGGGAACACCAGTGACACCAGGCAGCTGCGAGGAGGTTTGCCCGAAACCTCCTCAACACACTCGGCCGTGTTCCGGAATTCTGAGGGTGGCGAGGATCGGTCCTCTGTCTGCAGCACCTGGGATCTCCTAGGAGCCCTCCGCGTGTCTTCCCCGAGTGTCTCCTAATGCGGGCTTTCAGGGAAAAGCGGGGGTTGTGCTGGAATTGCAGGTAGCTTCTAGTGCCTCCCCATGGACAGATCAGGTAATTAGCGGACTTCCCCCTGCCAGGGAACACCTGTGAAACCAGGCAGCTGCGTGGAGTGTTGCCCCAAACCTTCCTAAACCACTAGGCCTCGTTCCGGGATTCTGAGTGTTGCTAGGTTCCGTCCTCTGTCAGCAGCGCCTGGGATCTCCTAGGAACCCTCCGCGTGTCCTCCCAGAGTGACATTTATGCGGGCTTCCGGGTAAAGGCGGGGGTTGGGCTGGAAACGCAGGTAGCATCTAGTGCCTCCCCCTGGACAGATGATGTAATTAGCGGACTTCCCCCTGCTAGGGAACACCTGTGAAACCAGGTAGCTGCGTGGAAGGCGGCACCAAACCTCCCCAACCCACTAGGCCGCGTTCCGGATTTCTGAGTGTGGCGAGGTTCTGTCCTCCTTTTGCAGTGCCTGGGATCTCCTAGGAGCCCTCCGCGTGTCTTCCCCGAGGGTCTTTTGGTGCGGGCTGCCGGGGAAAGGAGGGGTTTGTGCTGGAAATGCAGGTAGCATCTAGTGCCTCCCCCTGGACAGATGAGGGAATTAGCGGACTTCCCCCTGCCAGGGAACACCTGTGAAATCAGGCAGCTGCGTGGATGGCGGCCCCAAACCTCCCCATTCCACTAGGACGCGTTCCGGATTTCTGAGTGTGGCGAGGTTCCGTCCTCCGTCTGCAGCGCCTGGGATCTCCTAGGAGCTCTCCGAGTGTCTTCCCAGACTGTCTCCTAGTGCGGGGTGCCAGGGAATGGCGGGGGTTTTGCTGGAAATGCAGGTAGCATCTAGTGCTTCCCCGTGGACAGATGAGGTAATTATTGGAATTCCCCCTGCGAGGAAACACCTGTGAAACAAGGCAGCTGCGTGGAGGATGGCCCCAAACCTCCCCAACCCACTCGGCCGCGTTCGGGAATTCTGAGTGTGGCGACGTTTCGTCCTCTGTGTGCAGCGCCTGTGATCTCCTAGGAGCCGACCGCGTGTCTTCCCCGAGTGACGCTTATGCTGGCTTCCGGGTAAAGGCGGGGGTTGGGCTGGAAACGCATGTAGCATCTAGAGCCACTACCTAGACAGATGAGGTAATTAGCGGACTTCCCCCTGCAGGGAACACCAGTGACACCAGGCAGCTGCGTGGAGTGTTGCCCCAAACATCCCCCAACCACTCGGCCGCGTTCCGGAATTCTGAGTGTGGCGAGGTTCCGTCCTCTGTCTGCAGCGCCTGGGATCTAATAGGAGCTGTACGCTTGTCTTACCCTAGTGTCTCCTAGTGCGGGCTGCCGGGGAAAGGAGGGGGTTGTGCTGGAAATGCAGGTAGCATCTAGTGCCTCCCCCTGTAAAGATGAGGTAATTAGCGGACTTCCCCCTGCCAGGGAACACCTGTGACACCAGGCAGCTGAGTGGAGGGCGGCCCCAAACCTCCCCAACCCACTAGGTCGTGTTCTGGAATACTGAGGGTGGCAAGGTTCCGTCCTCTCTCTGCAGTGCCTGGGATCTCCTAGGAGCCCTCCGCGTGTCTTCACCGAGTGTGTCCTAGGGCGTTTTGCCGGGAAAGAGGGGGTTGTGCTGGAAATGCAGGTAGCATCTAGTGCCTCCCCGTGGACAGATGAGGTAATTAGCGAACTTCCCCCTGCCAGATAACCCCTTTGACACCAGGCAGCGGCGTGGAGGGCGGCCCCAAATCTCCCCAAACCAATACGCCGCGTTCCGGATTTCTGAGTGTTGCGAGGTTCAGTCCTCTTTCTGCAGCAACCGGGATCTCCTAGGAGCCCTCCGCGTGTCTTCTCCGAGTGTCTCCTAAAGCGGGCTGCCAGGGAAACCCGGGGGATGTACTGGAAATGCAGGTAGCTTCTAGTGCCTCCCCCTGGACAGATGAGGTAATTAGCGGACTTCCCCCTGCCAGGGAACACCTTTGAAACCAGGCAGCTGCATGGAGGGCGGCCCCAAACCTCCTCAACCCACTAGGCCGCGTTCTGGGATTCTGAGTGTTGCTAGGTTCCGTCCTCTATCTGCAGCGCCTGTGATCTCCTAGGAGCCCACCGCGTGTCTTCCCCGAGTGACGCTTATGCGGGCTGCCGGGAAAAGTCGGGGGTTGGTCTGGAAATGCAGGTAGCATCTAGTGCCTAACCCTGGACAGATCAGATAATTAGCGGACTTCCCCCTGCCAGGGAACACCTGTGACTACAGGCAGCTGCGTGGTGTGCGGCCCCAAACATCCCCAAACCACTAGGCCGCGTTCCTGATTTCTGAGTGTGGCGAGGTCCCGTCCTCTGTCTGCAGCGCCTGGGATCTCCTACGTGTCCTCCGCGTGTCTTCCCCGAGTGTCTCCTAGTGCAGGCTGCCGGGGAATGGAGGGGGTTCTGCTGGAAATGCAGGTAGCATCTAGTGCCTCAACGTGGACAGATGAGGAAATTAGCGGACTTCCCCCTGCCAGGGAACACCTGTGACACAAGGCAGCTGCGTGGAGGGCGGCCCCAAACCTCCCCAACCCACTAGGCCGCGTTCCAGATTTCTGAGTGTTGCGAGGTTCGGTCCTCTGTCTGCAGCACCTGGGTTCTCCTAGGAGCCCTCCGCGTGTCTTCCCCGAGTGTCTCCTAGTGCGGGCTGCCGGGAAAAGGCGGGGGTGGGCTGTAAATTCAGGTAGCCTCTAGTGCCTCCACGTGGACAGATCAGGTATTTAGCGGACATCCCCCTGAGAGGGAACACCTGTGACACCAGGCAGCTTCGAGTAGGTTGGCCCCAAACCTCCCCAACACACTCGGCCACGTTCCAGAATTCTGAGGGTGGCGAGGTTCGGTCCTCTGTCTGCAGCACCTGGGATCTCCTAGGAGCCCTCCGCGTGTCTTCCCCGAGTGTCTCCTAGTGCAGGGTGCCGGGGAATGGAGGGGGTTCTGCTGGAAATGCAGGTAGCATCTAGTGCCTCAACGTGGACAGATGAGGAAATTAGCGGACTTCCCCCTGCCAGGGAACACCTGTGACACAAGGCAGCTGCGTGGAGGGCGGCCCCAAACCTCCCCAACCCACTAGGCCGCGTTCCAGATTTCTGAGTGTTGCGAGGTTCGGTCCTCTGTCTGCAGCACCTGGGTTCTCCTAGGAGCCCTCCGCGTGTCTTCCCCGAGTGTCTCCTAGTGCGGGCTGCCGGGAAAAGGCGGGGGTGGGCTGTAAATTCAGGTAGCCTCTAGTGCCTCCACGTGGACAGATCAGGTATTTAGCGGACATCCCCCTGAGAGGGAACACCTGTGACACCAGGCAGCTTCGAGTAGGTTGGCCCCAAACCTCCCCAACACACTCGGCCACGTTCCAGAATTCTGAGGGTGGCGAGGTTCGGTCCTCTGTCTGCAGCACCTGGGATCTCCTAGGAGCCCTCCGCGTGTCTTCCCCGAGTGTCTCCTAGTGCAGGGTGCCGGGGAATGGAGGGGGTTCTGCTGGAAATGCAGGTAGCATCTAGTGCCCCCCCATGGACAGATGAGGGAATTAGCGGACTTCCCCCGGCCAGGGAACATCTGTGAAACCAGGCAGCTGCGTGGATGTTGGCCCCAAACCTCCCCCACCCACTCGGCCGCGTTCCGGAATTCTGAGGGTGGCCAGGTTCCGTCCTCTCTCTGCAGCGCCTGGGATCTCCTAGGAGCCCTCCGCGTGTCTTCACCGAGTGTCTCCTAGGGCGTGCTGGCGGGGAAAGAGGGGGTTGTGCTGGAAATGCAGGTAGCATCTAGTGCTTAACCCTGGACAGATCAGGTAATTAGCGGACTTCCCCCTGCCAGGGTACACCTGTGACAACAGGCAGCTGCGTGGTGTGCGGCCCCAGACCTCCCCAAACCCCTAGGCCGCGTTCCGGATTTCTGAGTGTGGCGAGGTTCCGTCCTCTGTCTGCAGCGCCTGGGATCTCCTAGGAGTCCTCCACGTGTCTTCCCCGAGTGTCTCCTATTGCAGGCTGCCGGGGAATGGAGGGGGTTCTGCTGGAAATGCATGTAGCATCTAGTGCCCCCCCATTGACAGATGAGGGAATTAGCCGACTTCCCCCGGCCAGGGAATATCTGTGAAACCAGGCAGCTGCGTGGAAGGCGGCACCAAACCTCCCCAACCCACTAAGCCGCATTCCGAATTTCTGAGTGTGGCGAGGTTCCGTCCTCCGTCTGCAGCGCCTGGGATCTCCTAGGAGCCCTACGCGTGTCTTCCCCGAGTGTCTCCTAATGCGGGCTGCCGGGAAAAGTCGGGGGATGGGCTGGAAATGCAGGTAGCCTCTAGTGCCTCCACGTGGACAGATCAGGTAATTAGCGGACTTCCCCCTGCCAGGGAACATCTGTGACACCAGGCAGCTGCGAGGAGGTTTGCCCCAAACATCCCCAACACACTCGGCGGTGTTCCGGAATTCTGAGGGTGGCGAGGTTCGGTCCTCTGTCTGCAGCACCTGGGATCTCCTAGGAGCCCTCCGCGTGTCTTCCCCGAGTGTCTCCTAATGCGGTCTGCCAGGGAAAGGTGGGGGTTGGGCTGGAAATGCAGGTAGCCTCTAGGGCCTCCCCCTGGACAGATCAGGTAAATAGCGGACTTCCCCCTGCCAGGGAACAACAGTGACACAAGGCAGCTGCGTGGAGGACGGCCCCAAACCTCCCCAAAACACTTGGTCACGTTCCGGATTTCTGAGTGTGGCGAGGATCCGTCCTCTGTCTGCAGCGCCTGGGATCTCCTAGGAGTCCTCCGCGTGTCTTCCCCGAGTGTCTCCTAGTGCAGGCTGCCGGGGAATTGAGGGGGTTCTCCTGGAAATGCAGGTAGCCTCTAGTGCCTCCACGTGGACAGATCAGGTAATTAGCGGAATTCCCCATGAGGGGGAACACCTGTGACACCAGGCAGCTGCGAGGAGGTTTGCCCCAAACATCCCCAACACACTCGGCCATGTTCCGGAATTCTGAGGGTGGCGTGGTTCGGTCCTCTGTCTGCAGCGCCTGGGATCTCCTAGGAGCCCTCCGCGTGTCTTCCCCGAGTGTCTCCTAATGCGGGCTTTCAGGGAAATGCGGGGGTTCTGCTGGAATTGCAGGTAGCTTCTAGAGTCTCCCCATGGACAGATCAGGTAATTAGCGGACTTCCCCCTGCCAGGGAACAACTGGGACACCAGGTAGCTGCGTGAAGGGCTGCCCCAAACCCTCACCAACCACTCGGCCGCGTTCCGGAATTCTGAATTTGGCGAGGTTCCGTCCTCTGTCTGCAGCGCCTGGGATCTCCTAGGAGCCCTCCGCGTGTCTTCCCCGTTTGTATACTAGAGCGTGCTGCTGGGGAAAGGCGGGGGTTGGGCTGGAAATTTAGGTAGATTCTAGTGCCTCCCACTGGACAGATCAGGTAATTAGCGGACTTCCCTCTACCAGGGAACACCTGTGACACCAGGCAGCTGCGTGGATTGTTGCCCCAAACCTCCCCCAGCCTGTCGGCCGCGTTTCGGAATTCTGAGTGGGGCGAGGTTTCGTCCTATGTCTGCAGCGCCTGGGATCTCCAAGGAACACTCCGCGTGTCCTCCCAGAGTGACACTTATGCGGGCTTCCGGGGAAAGGCGGGGGTTGGGCTGGAAACGCAGGTAGCATCTAGTGAATCCCCCTGGGCAGATGAGGTAATTAGCGGAATTCCCCCGGGCAGTGAACACCTGCGACACCAGGCACATGCATGGAGGGCGGCCCAAAACGTCCCCAAACCACTCGGCCGCGTTCCGGAATTCTGAGTGTGGCGAGGTTCCGTCCTCAGTCTGCAGCGCCTGGGATCTCATAGGAGCCCTCAGCGTGTCTTCCCCGAGTGTCTCCTAGTGCGGGCTGCCGGGGAAAGGAGGTGGTTGTGCTGGAAATGCAGGTAGCATCTAGTGCCCCCCCATGGACAGATGAGGGAATTAGCGGACTTCCCCGGCCAGGGAACACCTGTGAAACCAGGCAGCTGCGTGGAAGGCGGCACCAAACTTCCCCAACCCACTCGGGCTTGTTCCGGAATTCTGAGTATTGCTAGGATCTGTCCTCTGTCTGCAGCTCCTGGGATCTCCTAGGAGCCCTACGCGTGTCTTCCCCGCGTGTCTCCTATTGCGGGCTGCTGGGGAAATGTAGGGTTTGGGCTGGAAATGCAGATAGCATCTAGTGACTCCCACTGGACTGATCAGGTAATTAGCGGACTTCCCCCAGCCCGGGAACAACTGTGACACCAGGCAGCTGCGTGGATATTGGCCCCAAACCTCCCCCACCCACTCGGACGCGTTCTGGAATTCTGAGGTTGACGAGGTTCCGTCCTCTCTCTGCAGGGCCTGGGATCTCCTAGGAGCCCTCCGCGTTTCTTCACCGAGTGTTTCCTAGGGCGTGCTGCCGGGGAAAGAGGGGGTTGTGCTGGAAATGCAGGTAGCTTCTAGTGCCTCCCCGTGGACAAATGAGGTAATTAGCGGACTTCCCCGTGCCAAGGAACCCCTTTGACACCAGGCAGCGGCGTGGAGAGCGGCCCCAAAACTCCCCAAACCAATACGCCTCGTTCCGGATTTCTGAGTGTGGCGAGGTTCCGTCCTCTGTCTGCAGCGCCTGGGATCTCCTAGGAGCCCTCCGCGTGTCTTCCCCGAGTGTCTCCTAGTGCGGGCTGCCGGGGAATGGCGGGGGTTGTGCTGGAAATGCAGGTAGCTTCTAGTGCCTCAACGTGGACAGATGAGGAATTAGCGGACTTCCCCCTTCCTGGGAAAACCTGTGACACCAGGCAGCTGCGTGGAATCGGCCCAAACCTCCCGAACCCACTAGGCCACGTTCCGGATTTCTGAGTGTGGCGAGGTTCCGTCCTCTGTCTGCAGCGTCTGGGATCTCCTAGGAGCAATTCGCGTGTCTTCCCCGAGTGTCTCATAGTGCGGGCTGCAGGGAAATTTCGGGGGTTGGTCTGGAAATGCAGGTAGCATCTAGTGCCTAACCCTGGACAGATCAGATAATTAGCGGACTTCCCCCTGCCAGGGAACACCTGTGACAACAGGCAGCTTCGAGGAGGTTGGCCCCAAACCTCCCCAACACAGTAGGCCGCGTTCCGGGATTCTGAGTGTTGCTAGGTTCTGTCCTCTGTCAGCAGCGCCTGGGATCTCCTAGGAGACTTCCGCGTGTCTTCCCCGAGTGTCTCTTCGTGCGGGCTGCTGGGGAAAGACGGGGGTTGGGCTGGAAATGCAGGTAGATTCTAGTGATTCCCACTGGACAGATCAGGTAATTAGCGGACTTCCCTTTGCCAGGGAACCCCTGAGACACCAGGCAGCTGCGTGGAATGTTGCCCCAAAACTCCCCGAACCAGTCGGCCGCGTTTCGGAATTCTGAGTGTGGCGAGGTTTCGTCCTATGTCTGCAGCGACTGGGATCTGCTAGGAAACCTCCGCGTGTCCTCCCAGAGTGACACTTATGCGGGCTTCCGGGGAAAGGCGGGGTTGGGCTGGAAACGAAGGTAGCATCTAGTGCCTCCCCCTGGACAGATGAGGTAATTAGCGGACTTCCACCTGCCAGGGAACAACTGTGACACCAGGCAGCTGCGTGGATGTTGGCCCCAAACCTCCCCCACCCTCTCGGCCGCGTTCCGGAATTCTGAGGGTGGCGAGGATCCGTCCTCCGTCTGCAGCGCCTGGGATCACCTAGGAGCCCTCCGCGTGTCTTCCCCGAGTGTCTCTTAGTGCGGGCTGCCGGGGAAAGGAGGGGGTTGTGCTGGAAATGCAGGTAGCATCTAGTGCCTCCCCCTGGACAGATGAGAGAATTAGCGGACTTCCCCCTGCGAGGGAACACCTGTGAAACCAGGCAGCTGCGAGGCGGGCGGCCCCAAACCTCCCCATCCCACTAGGCCGCGTTCCGGATTTCTGAGTGTGGCGAGGTTCCGTCCTCCGTCTGCAGCGCCTGAGATCTCCTAGGAGCCCACCGAGTGTCTTCCCCGAGTGACGCTTATGCGTGCTTCCGGGGATATGCGGGGGTTGGGCTGGAAACGCAGGTAGCATCTAGAGCCACCCCGTAGATAGATGAGGAAATTAGCGGACTTCCCCTAGGCAGTGAACACCTGTGACACCAGGCAGATTCATGGAGGCGGCCCCAAACCTCCCCAAAACACTAGGCCGCGTTCCGGATTTCTGAGTGTGGCGAGGATCCGTCCTCTGTCTGCAGGGCCTGGGATCTCCTAGGAGCTGTCCCCATGTCATCACCGAGTGTCTCCTAGGGCGTGCTGCCGGGGAAATACGGGGTTGAGCTGGAAATGCAGGTAGCATCTAGTGCCTCCCTGTGGACAGATGAGGTAATTAGCGGACTTCCCCCTGCCAGGGAACCCTTTTGACACCAGGCTGCGGCGTGGAGGCGGCCCCAAATCTCCCCAAACCAATACGCCGCGTTCCGGATTTCTGAGTGTGGCGAGGTTCCGTCCTCTGTCTGCAGCACCTGGGATCTCCTAGGAGCCCTCCGCGTGTCTTCCCCGAGTGTCTCCTAGTGCGGTCTGCCGGGGAATGGCGGGGGTTGCGCTCGAAATGCAGGTAGCTTCAAGTGCCTCAACGTGGACAGATGAGGAAATTTGCGGACTTCCCCCGGCCAGGGAACACCTGTGACACCAGGCAGCTGCGTGGAGTGCGGCCCAAACCTCCCCAACCCACTAGGCCACGTTCCGGATTTCTCAGTGTGGCGAGGTTCCGTCCTCTGTCTGCAGCGTCTGGGATTTCCTAGGAGCAATTCGCGTGTCTTCCCCGACTGTCTCCTAGTGCGGGCTGCCGGGAAAATTCGGGGGTTGGTCTGGAAATGCAGGTAGCATCTAGTGCCTAACTGTGGACAGATTAGGTAATTCGCGGACTTCCCCCAGCCAGGGAAAGCCTGTGACATCAGGCAGCTGCGTGGTGTGCGGCCCCAAACCTCCCCAAACCACTCGGCCGCGTTCCGGATTTCTGAGTGTGGCGAGGTTCCGTCCTCTTTCTGCAGCGCCTGTGATCGCCTAGGAGTCCTCCGCGTGTGTTCCCCGAGTGTCTCCTAGTGCAGGCTGCCGGGGAATGCAGGGGGTTCTGCTGGAAATGCAGGTAGCATCTAGTGCCTCAACGTGGACAGATGAGGAAATTAGCGGACTTCCTCCTGCCAGGGAACACCTGTGTCACAAGGCAGCTGCGTGGGGGGCGGCCCCAAACCTCCCCACCCCACTAGGCCGCGTTCCAGATTTCTGAGTGTTGCGAGGTTCGGTCCTCTGTCTGCAGCACCTGGGATCTCCTAGGTGCCCTCCGTGTGTCTTCCCGAGTGTCTCTTAGTGCGGGCTGCCGGGAAAAGGCGGGGGTTGGGCTGGAAATGCAGGTAGCCTCTAGTGCCTCCACGTGGACAGATCAGGTAATTAGCAGACTTCCCCCTGAGAGGGAACACCTGTGACACCAGGCAGCTTCGAGTATGTTGGCCCCAAACCTCCACAACACACTCGGCCGCGTTCCGGAATTCTGAGGGTGGCGAGGTTCGATCCTCTGCCTGCAGCGCCTGGGATCTCCTAGGAGCCCTCCGCGTGTCTTCCCCGAGTGACTCTTATGCGGGCTTCCGGGGAAAGGCGGGGGTTGGGCTGGAAAAGCAGGTAGCATCAAGTGCCACCCCCTAGACAGATGAGGTAATTAGCGGAATTCCCTCTGCCAGGGAACACCTGTGACACCAGGCAGCTGCGTGGAGGGTTGCCCCAAACCTCCCCCAAACAGTCGGCCGTGTTTCGGAATTCTGAGTGTGGCGAGGTTTCGTCCTGTGTTTGCAGCGCCTGGGATCACCTAGGAACTTTCCGCGTGTCCTCCCAGAGTTGACACTTATGCTGGCTTCCGGGGAAATGCGGGGGTTGTGCTGGAAAAGCAGGTAGCATCTAGTGCCTCCCCCTGGACAGATGAGGTATTTAGCGGACTTCCCCCGGGCAGTGAACACCTGTTACACCAGGCAGATTCATGGAGTGCGGCCCCAATCCACCCCAAACAACTCGTCCGCATTCCGGAATTCTGAGTGTGGAAAGGATCCGTCCTCTGTCTGCAGCGCCTGGGATCTCCTAGGAGCTCTCCGCGTGTCTTCCCAGACTGTCTCCTAGTGCGTGCTGCCGTGGAATGGCGTGGGTTGTGCTGGAAATGCAGGTAGCATCTAGTGCCTCCCCCTGGAATGATGAGGTAATTAGCGGAATTCCCCGTGCCAGGGAACACCTGTGAAACCAGGCAGCTGCGTGGAGGGCGGCCCCAAACCTCCCCAACCCACTAGGCCGCGTTCTGGGATTCTGAGTGTTGCTAGGTTCCGTCCTCTGTCTGCAGCGCCTGTGATCTCCTAGGAGTCCACCGCGTGTCTTCCCCGAGTGACGCTTATGCGGGCTTCCGGTGAAAGGCGGGGGTTGGGCTGGAAACGCAGGTAGCATCTAGAGCAACCCACTAGACAGATGAGGTAATTAGCGGACTTCCACCTGCCAGGGAACACCTGTGACTCCAGGCAGCTGCGTGGAGTTTTGCCCCAAACATCCCCGAACCACTCGGCCGCGTTCCGGAATTCTGAGTGTGGCGAGGTTCCGTCCTCTGTCTGCAGAGCCTGGGATTTCCTAGGAACTCTCCGCGTGTCTTCCCAGAGTGACACTTATGCGGGCTTCCGGGGAAACGCGGGGATTGGGCTGGAAACGCAAGTAGCATCTAGTGCCTCCCCCTGGACTGATGAGGTAATTAGCGGATTTCCCCCGGGCAGTGAACACCTGTGACACCAGGCAGATGCATGGAGGGCGGCCCCAAACATCCCCAAAACACTATGCCACGTTCCGGATTTCTGAGTGTGGCGAGGTTCCGTCCTGTGTCTGCAGCGCCTGGGATCTCCTAGGAGCTGTCCGCTTGTCTTACCCGAGTGTATCCTAGTGCGGGCTGCCGGGGAAATGAGGGGGTTGTGCTGGAAATTCAGGTAGGATCTAGTGCCTACCCCTGGAAAGATGAGGTAATTAGCAGACTTCCCCCTGCCAGGGAAAACCTGTGACACCAGGCAGCTGCGGGAATGGCGGCCCCAAACCTCCCCAACCCACTAGGCCGCGTTCAGGAATACTGAGCGTGGCGAGGTTCGGTCCTCTGTCTGCAGCACCTGGGATCTCCTAGGTGCCCTCCGCGTGTCTTCCCGAGTGTCTCCTAGGGCGTGCTGCCGGGGAAAGAGGGGGTTGTGCTGGAAATGCAGGTAGCATCTAGTGCCCCCCCATGGACAGATGAGGGAATTAGCGGACTTCCCCCGGCCAGGGAACACCTGTGAAACCAGGTAGCTGCGTGGAAGGCAGTACCAAACCTCCCCAACCCACTAGGCCACGTTCCGGATTTCTGAGTGTGGCGAGGTTCCGTCCTCCGTCTGCAGCGCCTGGGATCTCCTAGGAGCCCTCTGCGTGTCTTCCCCGAGTGTCTCCTAGTGCGGGCTGCCGGGAAAAGGCGGGGGTTGGGCTGGAAATGCAGGTAGCCTCTAGTACCTTCACCTGGACAGATCAGGTAATAATCGGACTTCCCCCTGAGAGGGAACATCTGTGACACCAGACAGCTTCGAGGAGGTTTGCCCCAAACCTCCCCAAACCTCTCGGGCTTGTTCCGGAATTCTGAATGTTGCTAGGTTCCGTCCTCTGTCTGCAGCGCCTGGGATCTCCTAGGAGCACTCCGCGTGTCTTCCCCGAGTGTCTCCTAGGGCGTTCTGCCGGGGAAAGAGGGGGTTGTCCTGGAAATGCAGTTAGCATCTAGTGCATCCCCGTGGACAGATGAGGTAATTAGCGGACTTCCCCCTGCCAAGGAACCCCTTTAATACCAGGCAGCGGCGTGGAAGGCGGCCCCAAAACTCCCCAAAGTAATAAGCCGCGTTCCGGATTTCTGAGTGTGGCGAGGTTCCGTCCTCTGTCTGCAGCGCCTGGGATCTCCTAGGAGCCCTCCGCGTGTCTTCCCCGAGTGTCTCCTAGTGTGGGCTGCCGGGGAATGGCGGGGGTTGTGCTGGAAATGCAGGTAGCTTCTAGTGCCTCAACGTGGACAGATGAGGAAATTAGCGGACTTCCCCCTGCTCGGGAACACCTGTGACACCAGGCAGCTGCGTGGAGTGCGGCCCAAACCTCCCCAACCCACTAGGCCACGTTCCGGATTTCTGAGTGTGGCGAGGTTCCGGCCTTTGTCTGTAGCGTCTGGGATCTCCTAGGAGCAATTCGCGTGTCTTCCCCAAGTGTCTCATAGTGCGGGCTGCAGGGAAAAGTCGGGGGTTTGTCTGGAAATGCAGGTAGCATCTAGTGCCTAACCCTGGACAGATCAGATAATTAGCGGACTTCCCCCTGCCAGGGAACACCTGTGACAACAGGCAGCTTCGAGTAGGTTGGCCCCAAACCTCCCAAACACTCTCGGCCGCGTTCCGGAATTCTGAGGGTGACGAGGTTCGGTCCTCTGTCTGCAGCACCTGGGATCACCTAGGAGCCCTCCGCGTGTCTTCCCCGAGTTTCTCTTAATGCGGGCTGCCGGGGAAAGGCGGGGGTTGTGCTGAAAATGCAGGTACATTCTAGTGCCTCCCCGTGGACAGATGAGGTAATTAGCGGACTTCCCCCTGCCAGGGAACACCTGTGAAACCAGGCAGCTTCGTGGAGGGCGACCCCAAATCTCCCCAACTCACTAGGCCGCGTTCCGGGATTCTGAGTGTTGCTAGGTTCCGTCCTCTGTCAGCAGCGCCTGGGATCTCCTAGGAACCTTCCGCGTGTCTTCCCTGAGTGTCTACTCGTGCGGGCTGCTGGGGAAAAGCGGGGGTTGGGCTGGAAATGCAGGTAGATTCTAGTGATTCCCACTGGACATATCAGGTAATTAGCGGACTTCCCTGTGCCAGGGAACACCTGTGACACCAGGCAGCTTCGTGGAGTGTTGCATCAAACCTCCCACAACCAGTCGGCCGCGTTTCGGAATTCTGAGTGTGGCGAGGTTTCGTCCTATGTCTGCAGCGCCTGGGATCTCCTAGGAACACTCCGCGTGTCCTCCCAGAGTGACACTTATGCGGGCTTCCGGGGAAAGGCGGGGGTTGGGCTGGAAACGCAGGTAGCATCTAGTGCCTCCCCCTGGACAGATGAGGTAATTAGCGGACTTCCCCCGGGCAGTGAACACCTGTGACACCAGGCAGATGCATGGATGGCGGCCCCAAAGCTCCCCAAAGCACTCGGTCGCGTTCCGGAATTCTGAGTGTGGCGAGGTTCCGTCCTCTGTCTGCAGCGCCTGGGATCTCCTAGAGCCCTCCGCGTGTCTTCCCCGAGTGTCTCCTAGTGCGGGCTGCCGGGGAAAGGAGGTGGTTGTGCTGGAAATGCAGGTAGCATCTAGTGCCCCCCCATGGACAGATGAGGGAATTAGCGGACTTCCCCCGGCCAGGGAACACCTGTGAAACCAGGTAGCTGCGTGGAAGGCAGCACCAAACCTCCCCAACTCACTAGGCCACGTTCCGGATTTCTGAGGGTGGCGAGGTTCCGTCCTCCGTCTGCAGCGCCTGGGATCTCCTAGGAGCCCTCTGCGTGTCTTCCCCGAGTGTCTCCTAGTGTGGGCTGCCGGGAAAAGGCGGGGGTTGGGCTGGAAATGCAGGTAGCCTCTAGTACCTTCACGTGGACAGATCAGGTAATTAGCGGACTTCCCCCTGAGAGGGAACATCGGTGACACCAGACAGTTTCGAGGAGGTTTGCCCCAAACCTCGCCAAACCACTCGGGCTTGTTCCGGAATTCTGAGTGTTGCTAGGTTCCGTCCTCTGTCTGCAGCGCCTGGGATCTCCTAGGAGCACTCCGCGTGTCTTCCCCGAGTGTCTCCTAGGGCGTACTGCCGGGGAAAGAGGGGGTTGTCCTGGAAATGCAGGTAGCATCTAGTGCCTCAACGTGGACAGATGAGGAAATTAGCGGACTTCCCCCTGCTCGGGAACACCTGTGACACCAGGCAGCTTCGAGGAGGTTGGCCCCAAACCTCCCCAACACACTCGGCCGCGTTCCGGAATTCTGAGGTTGGCGAGGTTCGGTCCTCTGTCTGCAGCACCTGGGATCTCCTAGGAACCCTCCGCGTGTCTTCCACGAGTGTCTCCTAATGCGGGCTGCCAGGGAAAGGCGGAGGATGTGCTGGAAATGCAGGTAGCTTCTAGTGCCTCCCCCTGGACAGATCAGGTAATTAGCGGACTTCCCCCTGCCAGGGATCACCTGTGAAAACAGGCAGCTTCGTGGAGGGCGGCCCCAAACCTCCCCAACCCACTAGGCCGCGTTCCGGGATTCTGAGTGTTGCTAGGTTCCGTCCTCTGTCAGCAGCGCCTGGGATCTCCTAGGAGCCTTCCGTGTGTCTTCCCCGAGTGTCTCCTCATGCGGGCGGCTGGGGAAAGGCGGTGGTTGGGCTGGAAATGCAGGTAGATTCTAGTGATTCCCACTGGACTGATCAGGTAATTAGCGGACTTCCCTCTGCCAGGGAACAACTGTGACACAAGGCAGCTGCGTGAGGGTTGCCCCAAACCTCCCCAACCAGTCGGCCGCGTTTCGGAATTCTGAGTGTGGCGAGGTTTCGTCCTATGTATGCAGCGCCTGGTATCTCCTAGGAACCCTCCGCGTGTCCTCCCAGAGTGACACATATGCGGGCTTCCGGGGAAAGGCGGGGGTTGGGCTGGAAACGCAGGTAGCATCTAGTGCCTCCCCCTGGACAGATGAGGTAATTAGCGGACTTCCCCCGGGCAGTGAACACCTGTGACACTAGGCGTATGCATGGAGGGCGGCCCCAAAGCTCCCCAAACCACTCGGTCGCGTTCCGGAATTCTGAGTTTGGCGAGGTTCCGTCCTCTGTCTGCAGCGCCTGGGATCTCCTAGAGCCCTCCGCGTGTCTTCCCCGAGTGTCTCCTAGTGCGGGCTGCCGGGGAAAGGAGGTGGTTGTGCTGGAAATGCAGGTAGCATCTAGTGCCCCCCCATGGACAGATGAGGGAATTAGCGGACTTCCCCCGGCCAGGGAACACCTGTGAAACCAGGTAGCTTCGTGGAAGGCAGCACCAAACCTCCCCAACCCACTAGGCCACGTTCCGGATTTCTGAGGGTGGCGAGGTTCCGTCCTCCGTCTGCAGCGCCTGGGATCTCCTAGGAGCCCTCTGCGTGTCTTCCCCGAGTGTCTCCTAGTGTGGGCTGCCGGGAAAAGGCGGGGGTTGGGCTGGAAATGCAGGTAGCCTCTAGTACCTTCACGTGGACAGATCAGGTAATTAGCGGACTTCCCCCTGAGAGGGAACATCTGTGACACCAGACAGTTTCGAGGAGGTTTGCCCCAAACCTCGCCAAACCACTCGGGCTTGTTCCGGAATTCTGAGTGTTGCTAGGTTCCGTCCTCTGTCTGCAGCGCCTGGGATCTCCTAGGAGCACTCCGCGTGTCTTCCCCGAGTGTCTCCTAGGGCGTACTGCCGGGGAAAGAGGGGGTTGTCCTGGAAATGCAGGTAGCATCTAGTGCCTCAACGTGGACAGATGAGGAAATTAGCGGACTTCCCCCTGCTCGGGAACACCTGTGACACCAGGCAGCTTCGAGGAGGTTGGCCCCAAACCTCCCCAAACCACTCGGTCGCGTTCCGGAATTCTGAGTTTGGCGAGGTTCCGTCCTCTGTCTGCAGCGCCTGGGATCTCCTAGGAGCCCTCCGCGTGTCTTCCCCGAGTGTCTCCTAGTGCGGGTAGCCGGGGAAAGGTGGTGGTTGTGCTGGAAATGCAGGTAGCATCTAGTGCCCCCCCATGGACAGATGAGGGAATTAGCGGACTTCTCCCGGCCAGGGAACACCTGTGAAACCAGGCAGCTTCGTGGAAGGCGGCACCAAACTTCCCCAACCCACTAGGCTGCGTTCCGGATTTCTGAGTGTGGCGAGGTTCCGTCCTCCTTCTGCAGTGACTGGGATCTCCTAGGAGCCATCCGCGTGTCTTCACCGAGTGTCTCCTAGTGCGGGCTGCCGGGAAATTCGGGGGTTGGGCTGGAAATGCAGGTAGCCTCAAGTGCCTCCACGTGGACAGATCAGGTAATTAGCGGACTTCTCCCGGCCAGGGAACACCTGTGACACCAGGCAGCTGCGAGGAGGTTTGCCCAATCCTCCCCAGCACACTCGGCCGTGTTCCGTAATTCTGAGGGTGGCGAGGTTCGGTCCTCTGTCTGCAGCACCTCGGATCTCCTAGGAGCCCTCCGCGTGTCTTCCCCGAATGTCTCCTATTGCGGTCTTCCAGGGAAAGGTGGGGGTTGGGCTGGAAATGCAGGTAGCCTCTAGTGCCTCCCCGTGGACAGATCAGGTAATTAGCGGACTTCACCCTGCCAAGGAACCCCTTTGACACCAGGCAGCGGCGTGGAGGGTGGCCCCAAATCTCCCCAAACCAATACGCCGCGTTCCGCATTTCTTAGTGTGGCGAGGTTCCGTCCTCTGTCTGCAGCAACTGGGATCTCCTAGGAGCCCTCCGCGTGTCTTCCCCGAATGTCTCCTATTGCGGGCTGCCGGGGAATGCGGGGGTAGTGCTAGAAATGCAGGTAGCTTCTAGTGCCTCAACGTGGACACATGAGGACTTTTGCGGACTTCCCCCTGCAAGGGAACACGTGTGACACCAGGCAGCTGCGAGGAGTGCGGCCCAAATCTCCCCAACCCACTAGGCCACGTTCCGGATTTCTCAGTGTGGCGAGGTTCCGTCCTCTGTCTGCAGCGTCTGGGATTTCCTAGGAGCAATTCGCGTGTCTTCCCCGAGTGTCTCCCAGTGCGGGCTCCCGGGAAAATTCGGGGGTTTGTCTGGAAATGCAGGTAGCATCTAGTGCCTAACCCTGGACAGATCAGATTATTCTCGGACTTCCCCCAGCCAGGGAACACCTGTGACTTCAGGCAGCTGCGTGGTGTGCGGCCCCAAACCTCCCCAAACCTCTCGGCCGCGTTCCGGATTTCTGAGTGTGGCGAGGTTCCGTCCTCTGTCTGCAGCGCCTGGGATCGCCTAGGAGTCCTCCGCGTGTCTTCCCCGAGTGTATCCTAGTGCAGGCTGCCGGGGAATGGAGGGATTTCTCCTGGAAATGCAGGTAGCATCTAGTGCCTCAACGTGGACAGATGAGGAAATTAGCGGAATTCCTCCTGCCAGCGAACACCTGTGACACAAGGCAGCTGCGTGGGGGGCGGCCCCAAACCTCCCCAACCCACTAGGCTGCGTTCCAGATTTCTGAGTGTTGCGAGGTTCGGTCCTCTGTCTGCAGCTCCTGGGATCTCCTAGGTGCCCTCAGAGTGTCTTCCCGAGTGACTCTTAATGCGGGCTGCCGGGAAAAGGCGGGGGTTGGGCTGGAAATGCAGGTAGCCTCTAGTGCCTCCACGTGGACAGATCAGGTAATTAGCAGACTTCCCCCTGAGAGGGAACACCTGTGACACCAGGCAGCTTCGAGTATGTTGGCCCCAAACCTCCCCAACACACTCGGCCGTGTTCCGGAATTCTGAGGGTGGCGAGGTTCGATCCTCTGCCTGCAGCGCCTGGGATCTCCTAGGAGCTCTCCGCGTGTCTTCCCAGACTGTCTCCTAGTGCGGGCTGCCGGGGAATGGTGGGGGTTTTGCTGGAAATGCAGGTAGCATCTAGTGCCTCCCCGTGTGAAATGAGGTAATTATTGGACTTCCCCCTGCGAGGAAACACCTGTGAAACAAGGCAGCTGCGTGGAGGGTGGCCCCAAACCTCCCCAACCCACACGGCCGCGTTCGGGAATTTTGAGTGTGGCGAGGTTTCGTCCTCTGTCTGCAGCGCCTGTGATCTCCTAGGAGCCCACCGCGTGTCTTCCCCGAGTGACGCTTATGCAGGCTTCCGGGGAAAGGCGGTGGTTGGCCTGGAAACGCATGTAGCATCTAGAGCCACCCCCTAGACAGATGAGGTAATTAGCGGAATTCCCCCTGCCAGGGAACAACTGTGACACCAGGCAGCTGCGTGGATGTTGGCCCCAAACCTCCCCCACCCACTCGGCCGCGTTCCGGAATTCTGAGGATGGCGAGGTTCCGTCCTCTCTCTGCAGCGCCTGGGATCTCCTAGGAGCCCTCCGCGTGTCTTCACCGAGTGTTTCCTAGGGCGTGCTGCCGGGGAAAGAGGGGGTTGTGCTGGAAATGCAGGTAGCATCTAGTGCCTCCCCGTGGACAAATGAGGTAATTAGCGGAATTCCCCCTGACAAGGAACCCCTTTGACACCAGGCAGCGGCGTGGAGGATTGCCCCAAACCTCCCCAACACACTCGGCCGTGTTCTGGAATTCTGAGGGTGGCGAGGTTCGGTCCTCTGTCTGCAGCACCTGGGATCTCCTAGGAGCCCTCCGCGTGTCTTCCCGGAGTGTCTCCTAAAGCGGTCTCCCAGGGAAATGTGGGGGTTGGGCTGGAAATGCAGGTAGCCTCTAGTGCCTCCCCCTGGACAGATCAGGTAATTTGCGGACTTCCCCCTGCCAGGGAACACCTGTGAAACCAGGCAGCTGCGTGGAGGGCGGTCCCAAACCTCCCCAACCCACTCGGGCTTGTTCCGGAATTCTGAGTTTTGCTAGGTTCCGTCCTCTGTCTGCAGCGCCTGGGATCTCCTAGGAGCCCTCCGCGTGTCTTCCCCGCGTGTCTCCTAGTGCGGGCTGCTGGGGAAAGGTGGGGGTTGGGCTGGAAATGCAGATAGCATCTAGTGCCTCCCACTGGACTGATCAGGTAATTAGCGGACTTCCCCTGCCCGGGAACAACTGTGACACCAGGCAGCTGCGTGGATGTTGGCCCCAAACCTCCCCCACCCACTCGGACGCGTTCCGGAATTCTGAGGGTGGCGAGGTTCCGTCCTCCATCTGCAGCGCCTGGGATCTCCTAGGAGTCCACCGCGTGTCTTCCCGAGTGACGCTTATGCGTGCTTCCGGGGATATGCGGGGGTTGGGCTGGAAACGCAGGTAGCAACTAGAGCCACCCCCTAGATTGATGAGGTAATTAGCGGACTTCCCCCAGGCAGTGAACACTTGTGACACCAGGCAGATTCATGGAGGGCGGCCCCAAACATCCCCAAAACACTAGGCCGTGTTCCGGATTTCTGAGTGTGGCGAGGTTCCGTCCTCTGTCTGCAGCGCCTGGGATCTCCTAGGAGCCCTCCGCGTGTCTTCCCCGAGTGTCTCCTAGTGCGGGCTGCCGGGAAATGGCGGGGGTTGTGCTAGAAATGCAGGTAGCTTCTAGTGCCTCAACGTGGACAGATGAGGAATTTTGCGGACTTCTCCCTGCCAGGGAACACCTGTGACACCAGGCAGCTGCGTGGAGTGCGGCCCAAATCTCCCAAACCCACTAGGACACGATCCGAATTTCTGAGTGTGGCGAGGTTCCGTCCTCTGTCTGCAGCACCTGGGATCGCCTAGGAGTCCTCCGCGTGTCTTCCCCGAGTGTCTCCTAATGCAGGCTGCCGGGGAATGGAGGGGGTTCTCCTGGAAATGCAGGTAGCATCTAGTGCCTCAACGTGGACAGATGAGGAAATTAGCGGAATTCCTCCTGCCAGCGAACAACAGTGACAAAATGCAGCTGCGTGGGGGGCGGCCCCAAACCTCCCCAACCCACTAGGCCGCGTTCCAGATTTCTGAGTGTTGCGAGGTTCGGTCTTCTGTCTGCAGCACCTGGGATCTCCTAGGTGCCCTCCGCGTGTCTTCCCGAGTGAATCTTAGTGCGGGCTGCTGGGAAAAGGCGGGGGTTGGCCTGGAAATGCAGGTAGCCTCTAGTGCCTTCACGTGGACAGATCAGGTAATTAGCAGACTTCCCCCTGAGAGGGAACACCTGTGACACCAGGCAGCTTCGAGTATGTTGGCCCCAAACCTCCCCAACACACTCGGCCGCGTTCCGGAATTCTGAGGGTGGCGAGGTTCGATCCTCTGCCTGCAGCGCCTGGGATCTCCTAGGAGCCCTCCGCGTGTTTCCCCGATTGACTCTTATGCGGGCTTCCGGGGAAAGGCGGGGGTTGGACTGGAAACGCAGGTAGCATCAAGTGCCACCCCCTAGACAGATGAGGTAATTAGCGGACTTCCCTCTGCCAGGGAACACCTGTGACACTAGGCAGCTGCGTGGAGGGCTGCCCCAAACCTCCCCCAAGCAGTCGGCCGTGTTTCGGAATTCTGAGTGTGGCGAGGTTTCGTCCTGTGTCTGCAGCGCCTGGGATCTCCTTGGAGACATCCGCGTGTCTTCCCCGAGTTTCTCCTAGTGCGGGCTCCCGGGGAAAGGAGGGGATTGTGCTGGAAATGCAGGTAGCATCTAGTGCCTCCCCCTGGACAGATGAGGGAATTAGCGGACTTCCCCCTGCCAGGGAACACCTCTGAAACCAGGCAGCTGCGTGGAAGGCGGCACCAAACCTCCCCAACCCACTAGGCCGCGTTCCAGATTTCTGAGTGTGGCGATGTTCCGTCCTCCGTTTGCAGTGCCTGGGATCTCCTAGGAGCCCTCCGCGTGTCTTCCCCGAGTGTCTCTTAGTGCGGGCTGCCGGGGAAAGGAGGGGGTTGTGCTGGAAATGCAGGTAGCATCTAGTGCCTCCCCCTGGACAGATGAGGGAATTAGCGGACTCCCCATGCAAGGGAACACCTGTGAAATCAGGCAGCTGCGTGGATGGCGGCCCCAAAATTCCCCATTCCACTAGGACGCGTTCCGGATTTCTGAGTGTGGCGAGGTTCCGTCCACCGTCTGCAGCGCCTGGGATCTCCTAGGAACTCTCCGCGTGTCTTCCCAGACTGTCTCCTAGTGCGGGCTGCCGGGGAATGGCGGGGGTTTTGCTGGAAATGCAGGTAGCATCTAGTGCTTCCCCGTGGAGAGATGAGGTAATTATAGGAATTCCCCCTGCGAGGAAACACCTGTGAAACAAGGCAGCTGCGTGGATGGTGGCCCCAAAAATCCCAAACCCACTCGGCCGCGTTCGGGAATTCTGAGTGTGGCGAGGTTTCGTCCTCTGTCTGCAGCGCCTGTGATCTCCTAGGAGCCCACCGCGTGTCTTCCCCGAGTGACGCTTATGCGGCCTTCCGGGGAAAGGCGGGGGTTGGCCTGGAAACGCATGTAGCATCTAGAGCCACCCCCTAGACAGAGGAGGTAATTAGCGGACTTCCCCCTGCCAGGGAACACCAGTGACACCAGGCAGCTGCGTGGAGTGTTGCCCCAAACATCCCCCAACCACTCGGCCGCGTTCCGGAATTCTGAGTGTGGCAAGGTTCCGTCCTCTGTCTGCAGAGTCTGGGATCTCCTAGGAACCGTCCGCGTGTTTTCCCAGAGTGACACTTATGCGGGAACCCGGGGAAAGGCGGGGGTTGGGCTTGAAACGCATGTAGCATCTAGTGTCTCCCCCTGGACAGATGAGGTAATTAGCGGAATTCCCCCTGCCAGGGAACACCTGTGACACCAGGCAGCTGCGTGGAGGGCGGCCCCATAACTCCCCAACCCACTAGGCCGCGTTCTGGAATACTGAGGGTGGCGAGGTTCCGTCCTCTCTCTGCAGTGCCTGGGATCTCCTAGGAGCCCTCCGCGTGTCTTTTCCGAGTGTCTCCTAAAGCGGGCTGCCAGGGAAACGCGGGGGTTGTGCTGGAAATGCAGGTAGCTTCTAGTGCCTCCCCCTGGACAGATCAGGTAATTAGCGGAATTCCCCCTGCCAGGGAACACCTGTGAAACCAGGCAGCTGCGTGGAGGGCGGCCCCAAACCTCCCCAACCCACTAGGCCGCGTTCTGGGATTCTCAGTGTTGCTAGGTTCTGTCCTCTGTCTGCAGCGCCTGTGATCTCCTAGGAGCCCTCTGCGTGTCTTCCCCGAGTGACGCTTATGCGGGCTTCGGGGGAAAGGCGGAGGTTGGGCTGAAAAGGCAGGTAGCATCTAGAGCCACCCCCTAGACAGATGAGGTATTTAGCGGACTTCCCCCTGCCAGGGAACACCTGTGACACCAGGCAGCCTAGTGGAGTGTGGCCCAAACCTCCCCAACCCACTAGGCCACGTTCCGGATTTCTCAGTTTGGTGAGGTTCCGTCCTCTGTCTGCAGCGTCTGGGATCTCCTAGGATCAATTCGCTTGTCTTCCCCGAGTGTCACCGAGTGTGGGCTGCCGGGAAAAGTCGGGGGTTGGTCTGGAAATGCAGGTAGCATCTAGTGCCTAACCCTGGACAGATCAGATAATTAGCGGACTTCCCCCTGCCATGGAACACCTGTGACAACAGGCAGCTGCGTGGTGTGCGGACCCCAAAACTCCCCAAACCACTAGGCCGCGTTCCTGATTTCTGAGTGTGGCGAGGTTCCGTCCTCTGTCTGCAGCACCTGGGATCTCCTAGGAGCCCTCCGCGTGTCTTCCCCGAGTGTCTCCTAGTGCGGGCTGCCGGGAAAAGGCGAGGGTGGGCTGGAAATGCAGGTAGCATCTAGTGCCCCCCCATGGACAGATGAAGGAATTAGCGGACTTCCCACGGCCAGGGAACACCTGTGAAACCAGGCAGCTGCGTGGAAGGCGGCACCAAACCTCCCCAACCCACTAAGCCGCGTTCCGGAATTCTGAGGGTGGCGAGGTTCGGTCCTCTCTCTGCAGTGCCTGGGATCTCCTAGGAGCCCTCTGCGTGTCTTCACCGAGTGTCTCCTAGGGCGTGCTGGCAGGGAAAGAGGCGGTTGTGCTGGAAATGCAGGTAGCATCTAGTTCTTAACCCTGGACAGATCAGATAATTATCGGATTTCCCCCTGCCAGGGAACACCTGTGACAACAGGCAGCTCCGTGGTGTGCGGCCCCAACCCTCCCCAAACCACTAGGACACGTTCCGGATTTCTGAGTGTGGCGAGGATCCGTCCTCAGTCTGCAGCGCCTGGGATCTCCTAGGAGTCCTCCGCGTGTCTTCCCCGAGTGTCTCCTAGTGCAGGCTGCTGGGGAATGGAGGGGGTTCTGCTGGAAATGCAGGTAGCATCTAGTGCCTCAACGTGGACAGATGAGGAAATTAGCGGATTTCCCCCTGCCAGGGAACACCTGTGACACAAGGCAGCTGCGTGGAGGGCGGCACCAAACTTCCCCAAACCACTAGGCCGCGTTCCGGTTTTCTGAGTGTGGGGAGGTTCCGTCCTCTGTCTGCAGCGCCTGGGATCTCCTAGGAGCCCTCCACGTGTCTTCCCCGAGTGTCTCCTAGTGCGGGCTACCTGGAAAAGTCGGGCGTTGGGCTGGAAATGCAGGTAGCCTCTAGTGCCTCCACGTGGACAGATCAGGTAATTAGCGGACTTCCCCCTGAAAGGGAACACCTGTGACACCAGGCAGCTGCGAGGAGGTTTGCCCCAAACCTCCCCAAAACTCTCGGCTGTGTTCCGGAATTCTGAGGGTGGCGAGGTTCGGTCCTCCGTCTACAACACCTGGGATCTCCTAGGAGCCCTCCGCGTGTCTTCCCCGAGTGTCTCCTAATGCGGTCTTCCAGGGAAAGGTGGGGGTTGGGCTGGAAATGCAGGTAGCCTCTAGTGCCTCTCCCTGGACAGATCAGGTAATTAGCGGACTTCCCCCTGCCAAGGAACCCCTTTGACACCAGGCAGCTGCGTGGTGTGTGGCCCCAACCCTCCCCAAACCACTAGGACACGTTCCGGATTTCTGAGTGTGGCGAGGATCCGTCCTCAGTCTGCAGCGCCTGGGATCTCCTAGGAGTCCTCCGCGTGTCTTCCCCGAGTGTCTCCTAGTGCAGGCTGCCGGGGAATGGAGGGGGTTCTGCTGGAAATACAGGTAGCCTCTAGTGCCTCCATGTGGACAGATCAGGTAATTAGCGGACTTCCCCATGAGGGGGAACACCTGTGACACCAGGCAGATGCGAGGAGGTTTGCCCCAAACCTCGCCAACACACTCGGCCTTGTTCCGGAATTCTGAGGGTGGCGAGGTTCGGTCCTCTGTCTGCAGCACCTGGGATCTCCTAGGAGCCCTCCGCTTGTCTTCCCCGAGTGTCTCCTAATGCGGGCTTTCAAGGAAAAGCGGGGGTTGTGCTGGAATTGCAGGTAGCTTCTAGTGCCTCCCCATGGACAGAGCAGGTAATTAGCGGATTTCCCCTGCCAGGGAACACCTGTGAAACCAGGCAGCTGCGTGGTGGGCGGCCCCAAACCTCCCTAACCCACTAGGCCGCGTTCCGGGATTCTGAGTGTTGCTAGGTTCCGTCCTCTGTCAGCAGCGCCTGGGATCTCCTAGGAGCCTTCCGCGTGTCTTCCCGGAGTGTCTCCTCGTGCGGGCTGCTGGGGAATACGGGGGTTGGGCTGGAAATGCAGGTAGATTCAAGTGATTCCCACTGGACAGATCTGGTAATTAGCGGACTTCCCTCTGCCAGGGAACACCTGTGACACCAGGCAGCTGCGTGGAGGGTTGCCCCAAACCTCCCCCAACCAGTCGGCTGCGTTTCAGAATTCTGAGTGTGGCGAGGGTTCGTCCTATGTCTGCAGCGCCTGGGATCTCCTAGGAACCCTCCGCGTGTCCTCCCAGAGTGACATTTATGCGGGCTTCCGGGTAAAGGCGGGGGTTGGGCTGGAAACGCAGGTAGCATCTAGTGCCTCCCCCTGGACAGATGAGGTAATTAGCGGACTTCCCCCTGCCAGGGAACACCTGTGAAACCAGGCAGCTGCGTTGAAGGCGGCACCAAACCTCCCCAACCCACTAGGCCGCGTTCCGGATTTCTGAGTGTGGCGAGGTTCCGTCCTCCGTTTGCAGTGCCTGGGATCTCCTAGGAGCCCTCCGCGTGTCTTCCCCGAGTGTCTCTTAGTGCGGGCTGCCGGGGAAAGGAGGGGGTTGTGCTGGAAATGCAGGTAGCATCTAGTGCCTCCCGCTGTACAGATGAGGGAATTAGCGGACTTCCCCCTGCCAGGGAACACCTGTGAAACCAGGCAGCTGCGTGGAGGGCGGCCCCAAACCTCCCCATTCCACTAGGACGCGTTCCGGATTTCTGAGTGTGGCGAGGTTCCGTTCTCCGTCTGCAGCGCCTGGGATGTCCTAGGAGCTTTCCGCGTGTCTTCCCAGACTGTCTCCTAGTGCGGGCTGCCGGGGAATGGCGGGGGTTTTGCTGGAATTGCAGGTAGCATCTAGTGCTTCCCCGTGGACAGATGAGGTAATTATTGGACTTCCCCCTGCGAGGAAACACCTGTGAAACAAGTCAGCTGCGTGGAGGTTGGCCCCAAACCTCCCCAACCCACTAGGCCGCGTTATGGGATTCTGAGTGTTGCTAGGTTCCGTCCTCTGTCTGCCTCGCCTGTGATCTCCTAGGAGCCCACCGCGTGTCTTCCCCGAGTGACGCTTATGCGGGTTTCCGGGGAAAGGCGGAGGTTGAGCTGGAAACGCAGGTAGCATCTAGAGCCACCCCCTAGACAGATGAGGTATTTAGCGGACTTCCCCCTGCCAGGGAACACCTGTGACACCAGGCAGCCTTGTGGAGTGTGGCCCAAAACTTCCAACCCACTAAGCCACGTTCCGGATTTCTCAGTTTGGTGAGGTTCCGTCCTCTGTCTGCAGCGTCTGGGATCTCCTAGGAGCAATTCGCTTGTCTTCCCCGAGTGTCTCCTAGTGCGGGCTGCCGGGAAAAGTCGGGGGTTGGTCTGGAAATGCAGGTAGCATCTAGTGCCTAACCCTGGACAGATCAGATAATTAGCGGACTTCCCCCTGCCAGGGAACATCTGTGAATACAGGCAGCTGCGTGGTGTGCGGCCCCAAACCTCCCCAAACCACTAGGCCGCGTTCCTGATTTCTGAGTGTGGCGAGGTCCCGTCCTCTGTCTGCAGTGCCTGGGATCTCCTACGAGTCCTCCGCGTGTCTTCCCCGAGTGTCTCCTAGTGCAGGCTGCCGGGGAATGGAGGGGGTTCTGCTGGAAATGCAGGTAGCATCTAGTGCCACCACGTGGACAGATCAGGTAATTAGCGGACTTCCCCCTGAGAGGGAACACCTGTGACAGCAGGCAGCTTCGAGTAGGTTGGCCCCAAACCTCCCCAACACACTCGGCCGCGTTCAAGATTTCTGAGTGTTGCGAGGTTCGGTCCTCTGTCTGCAGCACCTGGGTTATCCTAGGAGCCCTTCGCGTGTCTTCCCCGAGTGTCTCCTTGTGCGGGCTGCCGGGAAAAGGCGGGGGTGGGCTGTAAATGCAGGTAGAATCTAGTGCCTCCACGTGGACAGATCAGGTAATTAGCGGACTTCCCCCTGAGAGGGAACACCTGTGACACCAGGCAGCTTCGAGTAGGTTGGCCCCAAACCTCGCCAACACACTCGGCCACGTTCCAGAATTCTGAGGGTGGCGAGGTTCGGTCCTCTGTCTGCAGCACCTGGGATCTCCTAGGAGCACTCCGCGTGTCTTCCCCGAGTTTCTCTTAATGCGGGCTGCCAGGGAAAGGCGGGGGTTGTGCTGAAAATGCAGGTAGCTTCTAGTGCCTCCCCCTGGACAGATCAGGTAATTAGCGGACTTCCCCCTGCCAGGGAACACCTGTGAAACCAGGCAGCTCCGTGGAGGGCGGCCCCAAACCTCCCCAACCCACTAGGCCGCGTTCCGGGATTCTGAGTGTTGCTAGGTTCCGTCCTCTGTCAGCAGCGCCTGGGATCTCCTAGGAGCCTTCCGCGTGTCTTCACCGAGTGTCTCCTCGTGCGGGCTGCTGGGGAAAGGCGGGGGTTGGGCTGGAAATGCACGTAGATTCTAGTGCCTCCCACTGTACAGATCAGGTAATTAGCGGACTTCCCTCTGCCAGGGAACACCTGTGACACCAGGCAGCTGCGTGGATGATTGCCCCAAATTTCCCCCAACCAGTCGGCCGCGTTTCGGAATTCTGAGTGTGGCGAGGTTTCTTCCTATGTCTGCAGCGCCTGGGATCTCCTAGGAGCCCTCCGCGTGTCTTCCTCGAGTGTCTCCTTGTGCGGGCTGCCGGGGAATGGAGGTGGTTGTGCTGGAAATGCAGGTAGCATCTAGTGCCCCCCCATGGACAGATGAGGTAATTAGCGGACTTCCCCCGGCCAGGGATCATCTGTGAAACCATGCAGCTGCGTGGAAGGCGGCACCAAACCTCCCCAACCCACTAGGCCGCGTTCCGGATTTCTGAGTGTGGCGAGGTTCCGTCCTCCGTTTGCAGTGCCTGGGATCTCCTAGGAGCCCTCCGCGTGTCTTCCCCGAGTGTCTCTTAGTGCGGGCTGCCGGGGAAAGGAGGGGGTTGTGCTGGAAATGCAGGTAGCATCTAGTGCCTCCCGCTGGACAGATGAGGGAATTAGCGGACTTCCCCCTGCCAGGGAACACCTGTGAAATCAGGCAGCTGCGTGGTGTGCGGCCCCAAACCTCCCCAAACCACTAGGCTGCGTTCCTGATTTCTGAGTGTGGCGAGGTCCCGTCCTCTGTCTGCAGCGCCTGGGATCTCCTACGAGTCCTCCGCGTGTCTTCCCCGAGTGTCTCCTAGTGCAGGCTGCCGGGGAATGGAGGGGGTTCTGCTGGAAATGCAGGTAGCATCTAGTGCCACCACGTGGACAGATCAGGTAATTAGCGGACTTCCCCCTGAGAGGGAACACCTGTGACACCAGGCAGCTTCGAGTTAGTTGGCCCCAATCCTCCCCAACACACTCGGCCGCGTTCAAGATTTCTGAGTGTTGCGAGGTTCGGTCCTCTGTCTGCAGCACCTGGGTTCTCCTAGGAGCCCTCCGCGTGTCTTCCCCGAGTGTCTCCTAGTGCGGGCTGCCGGGAAAAGGCGGGGGTGGGCTGTAAATGCAGGTAGCCTCTAGTGCCTCCACGTGGACAGATCAGGTAATTAGCGGACTTCCCCCTGAGAGGGAACACCTGTGACACCAGGCAGCTTCGAGTAGTTTGGCCCCAAACCTCCCCAACACACTCGGCCACGTTCCAGAATTCTGAGGGTGGCGAGGTTCGGTCCTCTGTCTGCAGCACCTGGGACCTCCTAGGAGCCCTCCGCGTGTCTTCCCTGAGTTTCTCTTTATGCGGGCTGCCAGGGAAAGGCGGGGGTTGTGCTGAAAATGCAGGTAGCTTCTAGTGCCTCCCCCTGGACAGATCAGGTAATTAGCGGACTTCCCCCTGCCAGGGAACACCTGTGAAACCAGGCAGCTCCGTGGAGGGCGGCCCCAAACCTCCCCAACCCACTAGGCCGCGTTCCGGGATTCTGAGTGTTGCTAGGTTCCGTCCTCTGTCAGCAGCGCCTGGGATCTCCTAGGAGCCTTCCGCGTGTCTTCCCCGAGTGTCTCCTCGTGCGGGCTGCTGGGGAAAGGCGGGGGTTGGGCTGGAAATGCAGGTAGATTCTAGTGCCTCCCACTGTACAGATCAGGTAATTAGCGGACTTCCCTCTGCCAGGGAACACCTGTGAAACCAGGAAGCTGCGTGGATGGTTGCCCCAAACTTCCCCCACCCACTCGGCCGCGTTCCGGAATTCTGAGGGTGGCGAGGTTCCGTCCTCTCTCTGCAACGCCTAGGATCTCCTTGGAGCCCTCCGCGTGTCTTCACCGAGTGTCTCCTAGGGCGTGCTGGCGGGGAAAGAGGGGGTTGTGCTTGAAATGCAGGTAGCATCTAGTGCTTAACCCTGGACAGATCAGATAATTAGCGGACTTCCCCCTGCCAGGGAACACCTGTGACAACAGGCAGCTGCGTGGTGTGCGGCCCCAGACCTCCCCAAACCCCTAGGCCGCGTTACAGATTTCTGAGTGTGGCGAGGTTCCGTCCTCTGTCTGCAGCGCCTGGGATCTCCTAGGAGTCCTCCGCGTGTCTTCCCCGAGTGTCTCCTTGTGCAGGCTGCCGGGGAATGGAGGGGGTTCTGCTGGAAATGCAGGTAGCATCTAGTGCCCCCCCATGGACAGATGAGGGAATTAGAGGACTTCCCCCGGCCAGGGAACATCTGTGAAACCAGGCAGCAGCGTGGAAGGCGGCACCAAACCTCCCCAAACCACTATGCCGCGTTCCGGATTTCTGAGTGTGGCGAGGTTCCGTCCTCCGTCTGCAGCGCCTGGGATCTAATAGGAGCTGTACGCTTGTCTTACCCAAGTGTCTCCTAGTGTGGGCTGCCGGGAAATGTCGGGAGTTGGGCTGGAAATGCAGGTAGCCTCTACTGCCTCCACGTGGACCGATCAGGTAATTAGCGGACTTCCCCCTGCCAGGGAACACCTGTGACACCAGGCAGCTACGAGGAGGTTTGCCCCAAACCTCCCCAACACACTCGGCGGTGTTCCGGAATTCTGAGGGTGGCGAGATTCCGTCCTCTGTCTGCAGCACCTGGGATCTCCTAGGAGCCCTCCGCGTGTCTTCCCCGAGTGTCTCTAATGCGGTCTGCCAGGGAAAAGTGGGGGTTGGGCTGGAAATGCAGGTAGCCTCTAGGGCCTCCCCCTGGACAGATCAGGTAATTAGCGGACTTCCCCCTGCCAGGGAACAACTGTGACACCAGGCAGCTGCGTGGATATTGGCCCCAAACCTCCCCCACCCACTCGGCCGCGTTCCGGAATTCTGAGGGTGGCGAGGTTCCGTCCTCTCTCTGCAGCGCCTGGGATCCCCTAGGAGCCCTCCGCGTGTCTTCACCGAGTGTCTCCTAGGGCGTGCTGGCGGGGAAAGTGGGGGTTGTGCTGGAAATGCAGGTAGCATCTAGTGCTTAACCCTGGACAGATCAGATAATTAGCGGACTTCCCCCTGCCAGGGAACACCTGTGACAACAGGCAGCTGCGTGGTGTGCGGCCCCAGACCTCCCCAAACCCCTAGGCCGCGTTGTGGATTTCTGAGAGTGGCGGGGTTCCGTCCTCTGTCTGCAGCGCCTGGGATCTCCTAGGAGTCCTCCGCGTGTCTTCCCCGAGTGTCTCCTAATGCAGGCTGCCGGGGAATGGAGGGGGTTCTGCTGGAAATGCAGGTAGCATCTAGTGCCCCCCCATGGACAGATGAGGGAATTAGCGGACTTCCCCCGGCCAGGGAACATCTGTGAAACCAGGCAGCTGCGTGGAAGGCGGCACCAAACCTCCCCAACCCACTAAGCCGCGTTCCGGGTTTCTGAGTGTGGCGAGGTTCCGTCCTCCGTCTGCAGCGCCTGGGATCTCCTAGGAGCCCTCCGCGTGTCTTCCCCGAGTGTCTCCTAATGCGGGCTGCCGGGAAAAGTCGGGGGTTGGGCTGGAAATGCAGGTAGCCTCTAGTGCCTCCACGTGGACAGATCAGGATATTAGCGGACTTCCCCCTGCCAGGGAACATCTGTGACACCAGGCAGCTACGAGGAGGTTTGCCCCAAACCTCCCCAACACACTCGGCGGTGTTCCGGAATTCTGAGGGTGGCGAGGTTCGGTCCTCTGTCTGCAGCACCTGGGATCTCCTAGGATCCCTCCGCGTGTCTTCCCCGAGTGTCTCCTAATGCGGTCTGCCAGGGAAAAGTGGGGGTTGGGCTGGAAATGCAGGTAGCCTCTAGGGCCTCCCCCTGGACAGATCAGGTAATTAGCGGACTTCCCCATGCAAGGGAACAACTGTGACACCAGGCAGCTGCGTGGATGTTGGCCCCAAACCTCCCCCACCCACTCGGCCGCGTTCCGGAATTCTGAGGTTGGCGAGGTTCCGTCCTCTCTCTGCAGCGCCTGGGATCTCCTAGGAGCCCTCCGCGTGTCTTCACCGAGTGTCTCCTAGGGCGTGCTGGCGGGGAAAGAGGGGGTTGTCCTGGAAATGCAGGTAGCATCTAGTGCTTAACCCTGGAGAGATCAGATAATTAGCGGACTTCCCCCTGCCAGGGAACACCTGTGACAACAGGCAGCTGCGTGGTGTGCGGCCCCAAACCTCCCCAAACCACTAGGCCGCGTTCCGGATTTCTGAGTGTGGCGAGGTTCCGTCCTCTGTCTGCAGCGCCTGGGATCTCCTAGGAGCCTTCCGCGTGTCTTCCCAGAGTGTCTCCTAGTGCAGGCTGCCGGGGAATGGAGGGGGTTCTGCTGGAAATGCAGGTAGCATCTAGTGCCTCAACGTGGACAGATGAGGAAATTAGCGGATTTCTCCCTGCCAGGGAACACCTGTGACACAAGGCAGCTGCGTGGAGGGCGGCACCAAACTTCCCCAACCCAGTAGGCCGCGTTCCGGATTTCTGAGTGTGGCGAGGTTCCGTCCTCTGTCTGCAGCGCCAGGGATCTCCTAGGAGCCCTCCGCGTGTCTTCCCCGAGTGTCTCCTAGTGCGGGCTGCCTGGAAAAGTCGTGGGTTGTGCTGGAAATGCAGGTAGCCTCTAGTGCCTCCACATGGACAGATCAGGTTATTAGCGGACTTCCCCCTAAAAAGGAACACCTGTGACACCAGGCAGCTGCGAGGAGGTTTGCCCCAAACCTCCCCAACACACTAGGCATTGTTCCGGAATTCTGAGGGTGGCGAGGTTCGGTCCTCCGTCTGCAGAACCTGGGATCTACTAGGAGCCCTCCGCGTGTCTTCCCCGAGTGTCTCCTAATGCGGTCTGCCAGGGAAAAGTGGGGGTTGGGCTGGAAATGCAGGTAGCCTCTAGGGCCTCCCCCTGGACAGATCAGGTAATTAGCGGACTTCCCCATGCAAGGGAACAACTGTGACACCAGGCAGCTGCGTGGATGTTGGCCCCAAACCTCCCCCACCCACTCGGCCGCGTTCCGGAATTCTGAATTTGGCGAGGTTCCGTCCTCTCTCTGCAGCGCCTGGGATCTCCTAGGAGCCCTCCGCGTGTCTTCACCGAGTGTCTCCTAGGGCGTGCTGGCGGGGAAAGAGGGGGTTGTCCTGGAAATGCAGGTAGCATCTAGTGCTTAACCCTGGAGAGATCAGATAATTAGCGGACTTCCCCCTGCCAGGGAACACCTGTGACAACAGGCAGCTGCGTGGTGTGCGGCCCCAAACCTCCCCAAACCACTAGGCCGCGTTCCGGATTTCTGAGTGTGGCGAGGTTCCGTCCTCTGTCTGCAGCGCCTGGGATTTCCTAGGAGCCTTCCGCGTGTCTTCCCCGAGTGTCTCCTAGTGCAGGCTGCCGGGGAATGGAGGGGGTTCTGCTGGAAATGCAGGTAGCATCTAGTGCCTCAACGTGGACAGATGAGGAAATTAGCGGATTTCCCCCTGCCAGGGAACACCTGTGACACAAGGCAGCTGCGTGGAGGGCGGCACCAAACTTCCCCAACCCAGTAGGCCGCGTTCCGGATTTGTGAGTGTGGCGAGGTTCCGTCCTCCGTCTGCAGCGCCAGGGATCTCCTAGGAGCCCTCCGCGTGTCTTCCCCGAGTGTCTCCTAGTGCGGGCTGCCTGGAAAAGTCGGGGGTTGTGCTGGAAATGCAGGTAGCCTCTAGTGCCTCCACATGGACAGATCAGGTTATTAGCGGACTTCCCCCTAACAAGGAACACCTGTGACACCAGGCAGCTGCGAGGAGGTTGGCCCCAAACCTCCCCCACCCACTCGACCGCGTTCCGGAATTCTGAGGATGGCGAGGTTCCGTCCTCTCTCTGCAGCGCCTGTGAACTCCTAGGATCCCTCCGCGTGTCTTCACCGAGTGTCTCCTAGGGCGTTCTGCCGGGGAAAGTGTGGGTTGTGCTGGAAATGCAGGTAGCATTTAGTGCCTCCCCGAGGACAGATGAGGTAATTAGCGGACTTCCCCCTGCCAAGGAACCCCTTTGACACCAGGCAGCTGCGTGGTGTGCGGCCCCAACCCTCCCCAAACCACTAGGTCACGTTCCAGATTTCTGAGTGTGGCGAGGATCCGTCCTCTGTCTGCAGCGCCTGGGATCTCCAAGGAGTCCTCCGCGTGTCTTCCCCGAGTGTCTCCTAGTGCAGGCTGCCGGGGAATGGAGGGGGTTCTGCTGGAATTGCAGGTAGCCTCTAGTGCCTCCACGTGGACAGATCAGGTAATTAGCGGACTTCCCCATGAGGGGGAACACCTGTGACACCAGGCAGCTGCGAGGAAGTTTGCCCCAAACCTCCCCAACACACTCGGCCGTGTTCCGGAATTCTGAGGGTGGCGAGGTTCGGTCCTCTGTCTGCAGCACCTGGGATCTCCTAGGAGCCCTCCGCGTGTCTTCACCGAGTGTCTCCTAGGGCGTGCTGCCGGGGAAAGAGGTGGTTGTGCTGGAAATGCAGGTAGCATCTAGTGCCTCCCCGTGGACAGATGAGGTAATTAGCGGACTTCCCCCTGCCAAGGAACCCCTTTGACACCAGGCAGCGGCGTGGAGGGCGGCCCCAAATCTCCCTAAACCAATACGCCGCGTTCCGGATTTCTGAGTGTGGCGAGGTTCCGTCCTCTGTCTGCAGCGCCTGGGATCTCCTAGGAGCCCTCCGCGTGTCTTCCCCGAGTGTCTCCTAGTGCGGGCTGCCGGGGAATGTCGGGGGTTGTGCTGGAAGTGCAGGTAGCTTCTAGTGCCTCAACGTGGACAGATGAGGAAATTAGCGGACTTCCCCCTGCCCGGGAACACCTGTGACACCAGGCAGCTGCGTGGGGTGCGGCCCAAACCTCCCCAACCCAATAGAACACGTTCCGGATTTCTGAGTGTGGCGAGGGTCCGTCCTCTGTCTGCAGCGCCTGGGATCTCCTAGGAGACCTCCGCGTGTCTTCCTCGAGTGTCTCCTAGTGCAGGCTGCCGGGGATTGGAGGGGGTTCTGCTGGAATTGCAGGTAGCCTCTAGTGCCTCCACGTGGACAGATCAGGTAATTAGCCGACTTCCCCGTGCCAGGGAACACCTGTGAAACCAGGCAGCTGCATGGGGTGCGGCCCAAACCTCCCCAACACACTAGGCCGCGTTTCGGGATTCTGAGTGATGCTAGGTTCTGTCCTCTGTCAGCAGCGCCTGGGATCTCCTACGAGCCTTCCGCGTGTCTTCCCTGAGTGTCTCCTCGTGCGGGATGCTGGGGAAAGGCGGGGGTTGGGCTGGAAATGCAGGTAGATTCTTGTGATTCCCACTGGACAGATCAGGTAATTAGCGGAATTCCCCCTGCCAGGGAACACCTGTGACACCAGGCAGCTTCGGTGGGGGCTGCTCCAAACCTCCACCTCCCACTCGGCCGCGTTCCGGAATACTGAGTTTGGGGAGAATCCGTCCTCTGTCTGCAGTGCCTGGGATCTCCTAGGAGCCCTCCCCGTGTCTTCCCCGATTGTCTCCTAGTGCGTGCTGCCGGGGATAGGCGGGGGTTGGGCTGGAAACGCAGGTAGCATCTAGTGCCTCACCCTGGATAGATGAGGAATTTAGCGGAATTCCCCCTGCCAGGGAACACCTGTGACACCAGGCAGCTTCGTGGAGGGCGGCCCCAAACCTCCCCCACCCACTCGGACTTGTTCCGGAATTCTGAGTGTGGCGAGGTTCCGTCCTCGGTCTGCAGCGCCTGGGATCTCCTAGGAGCCCTCCGCGTGTCTTCCCCGAGTGTCTCCTAGTGCGGGCTGACGGGAAAAAGCGGATGATATGCTATAAATGCAGGTAGCATCTAGTGCCTCCCCCTGGACAGATGAGGTAATTAGAGGAATTCCCACTGCCAGGGAACACCTGTGACACCAGGCAGCTGCGTGGAGGGTGACCAAAACTCCCCCACCCACTCGGCCGCGTTCCGGAATTCTGAGTGTGGCGAGGTTCCGTCCTCTGTATGCAGAGCCTGGGATCCCCTAGGAGCCCTCCGCGTGTCTTCACTGAGTGTCTCCTAGTGCGGGCTGCCGGGGAAGTGCGGGGGTTGGGCTGGAAATTCAGGTAGCATCTAGTGCCTCCCCCAGGACAGATTAGGTATTTAGAGGATCTCCCCCTGCCAGGGATCATCATTGACACCAGGCAGCTGCGTGGATGGCGGCCACAAATTTCCCCACCCACTTGGCCGCGTTCCGGAATTCTGAGGGTGGGGAGGTTCCGTCTTCTGTCTGCAGCGCCTGGGATCTCCTAGGAGCCCTCCGCCTGTCTTCCCCTTTTGTATCCTAGAGCGGGCTTCAGGGGATAGACGGGGATTGGGCTGGGAATGCAGGTAGCATCTAGTGCATCCCTTTGGAAAGATGAGGTAATTAGTGGAATTCCCCCTGCCATGGAACAACTGGGACACCAGGTAGCTGCGTGCAGGGCTGCCCCAAACACTCACCAACCACTCGGTCGCGTTCCGGAATTCTGAATTTGGCGAGGTTCCGTCCTCTGTCTGCAGCGCCTGGGATCTCCTAGGAGCCCTCCGCGTGTCTTCCCCGTTTGTATCATTGAGAGGGCTTCCGGGGAAAGACGGGGGTTGGGCTGGAAAAGCAGATAACATCTAATGCCTCCCCCTGGACAGATGAGATAATTAGCGGACTTCCCTCTGCCAGGGAACACCTGTGACACCAGGCAGCTGCGTGGAGGGTGGCCCCAAACCTCCCCCACCCACACGGGCGGGTTCCGGAATTCTGAGTGTGGCGAGGTCCCGTCCTCTGTCTGCAGTGCCTGGAATCACCTAGGAGCCCTCCGCGTGTCTTCCCCGTGTGTCTCCAAGAGCGGGCATTCGGAGAAAGCCGGGGATTGGGCTGGAAATGCAGGTAGCATCTAGTGCCTCCCCCTGGACTGATCAGGTAATTAGCGGACTTCCCCCTGCCAGGGAACACCTGTGACACCAGGCAACTTCGGGGTTGGCGGCTCCAAACCTCCCCCACCCACTCGGTCGCGTTCCGGAATTCTGAGATTGGGGAGGATCCATCCTCTGTCTGCAAAGCCTGGGATCTCCTAGGAGCCCTCCCCATGTCTTCCCCGATTGTCTCCTAGTGCGTGCTGCCTGGGATAGGCGGTGGTTGGGCTTGAAAAGCAGGTAGCATCTAGTGCCTCCCTCTGGACAGATGAGGTAATTAGCGGACTTCCCCCTGCCAGGGAACACCTGTGACACCAGGCAGCTACTTGGAAGGCGGCCCCAAACCTCCCCCACCCACTCGGCCGCGTTACAGAATTCTGAGTGTGGCGAGGTTCCGTCCTCTCTGCAGCGCCTGGGATCTCCTAGGAGCTCTCCGCGTGTCTTCCCCGAGTGACTATTATGCGGGCTGCAGGGGAAAGTCGGGGGATGGGCTGAAAACGCAGGTAGCATCTAGTGCCTCCCCGTTGGACAAATGAGGTAATTAGCGGAATAACACCCCTTACAGGGAACACCTGTGCGACCAGGCAGCTGCGTGGAGGGCGGCCCCAAACCTCCCCCACCAACTCTGCCGCGTTCCTGTATTCTGAGTTTGGCGAGGTTCCGTTCTCTGTCTGCAGCGCCTGGGATCTCCTAGGAGCCCTCCGCGTGTCTTCCCCGAGTGTCTCCTAGTGCGGACTGACGGGAAAAAGTGGGGGATAGGCTAGAAATGCAGGTAGCATCTAGTGCCTCTCCCTGGACAGATGAGGTAATTAGCGGACTTCCCCCTGCCAGGGAACACCTGTGACACCAGGCAGCTGCGTGGTGGGCGGCCCCAAACCTCCACCACATTCTCGGCCGCGTTCCAGAATTCTGAGTGTGGCGAGGTTTCGTCCTATCTATGCAGCGCCTGGGATCTCCTAGGAGCATTTCGCGTGTCTTCCCCGAGTGTCTCCTAATGCGGTCATCCAGGGAAAGGTGGGGATTGGGCTGGAAATGCAGGTAGCCTCTAGTGCCTCCCCCTGGACAGATCAGGTAATTAGCGGACTTCCCCCTGCCAGGGAACACCTGTGAAACCAGGCAGCTGCGTGGAGGGCAGCCCAAAACCTCCCCAACCCACTCGGGCTTGTTCCGGAATTCTGAGTTTTGCTAGGTTCTGTCCTCTGTCTGCAGCGCCTGGGATCTCCGAGGAGCCCTCCGCGTGTCTTCCCCGCGTGTCTCCTAGTGCGGGCTGCTGGGGAAAGGTGGGGGTTGGGCTGGAAATGCAGATAGCATCTAGTGCCTCCCACTGGACTGATCAGGTATTTAGCGGACTTCCCCCTTCCAGGGAACAACTGTGACACCAGGCAGCTTCGTGGATGTTGGCCCCAAACCTCCCCCACCCACTCGGCCGCGTTCCGGAATTCTGAGGGTGGCGAGGCTCCGTCCTCACTCTGCAGCGCCTGGGATCTCCTAGGAGCCCTCCGCGTGTCTTCACCGAGTGTCTCCTATGGCGTGCTGCCGGGGAAAGAGGGGGTTGTGCTGGAAATGCAGGTAGCATCTAGTGCCTCCCCGTGGACAGATGAGGTAATTGGTGGACTTCCCCCTGCCAAGGAACCCCTTTGACAACAGGCAGCGGCGTGGAGGGCGGCCCCAAAACTCCCCAAACCAATACGCCTCGTTCCGGATTTCTGAGTGTGCCGAGGTTCCGTCCTCTGTCTGCAGCGCCTGGGATCTGCTAGGAGCCCTACGCGTGTCTTCCCCGAGTGTCTCCTAGTGCGGGCTCCCGGGGAATGGCGGGGGTTGTGCTGGAAATGCAGGTAGCTTCTAGTGCCTCAACGTGGACCGATGAGGAAATTAGCGGACTTCCCTATGCCCGGGATCACCTGTGACACCAGGCAGCTGCGTGGAGTGCGGCCCAAACCTCCCCAACCCACTAGGCCACGTTCCGGATTTCTGAGTGTGGCGAGGTTCTGTTCTCTGTTTGCAGCGCCTGGGAACTCCTAGGAGCCCTCCGCGTGGCTTCCCCGAGTGTCTCCTAGAGCGGGCTGATGGGAAAAATCGGGGGATAGGCTAGAAATGCAAGTAGCATCTAGTGCCTCTCCCTGGACTGATGAGGTAATTAGCGGACGTCCCCCTACCAGGGAATACCTGTGAAACAAGGCAGCTGCGTGTTGGGCGGCCCCAAACCTCCGCCACCCACTCGTCCGCGTTACGGAATTCTGAGTGTGGCGAGGTTCCGTCCTCTGTCTTCAGCGCCTGGGATCAACTAGGAGCCATTCCCGTGTCTTCCCCGAGTTTCTCCTAGTGCGGGCTGTCGGGGAAAGGCGGGGTTTGGGCTGAAAAAGCAGGTAGCATCTAGTGCCTCCCCCTGGACAGATGAGGTAATTAGCGGAATTTCCCCTGCCAGGGAACAACTGTGACACCAGGCAGCGGCGTGGAGGGCGGCCCCAAACCTCCCCCACCCACTCGGCCGCGTTACGGAATTCTGAGTGTGGCGAGGTTCCGTCCTCTCTGCAGCGCCTGGGATCTCCTAGGAGCTCTCCGCGTGTATTCCCCGAGTGACAATTATGCGGACTGCAGGGGAAAGTCGGGTGTTGGGCTGGAAACGCAGGTAGCATCTAGTGCCTCCCCCTGGACATTTGAGGTAATTAGCGGAATAACACCCCTTACAGGGAATACCTGTGCGACCAGGCAGCTGCGTGGAAGGCGGCCCCAAACCTCCCCCACCCACTCGGCCGCGGTCCGGAATTCTGAGTGTGGCGAGGTTCCGTCCTCCGTCTGCAGCGCCTGGGATCTCCTAGGAGCCCTCCGCGTGTCTTCCCCGAGTGTCTCCTAATGCGGTCATCCAGGGAAAGGTGGGGATTTGGCTGGAAATGCAGGTAGCCTCTAGTGCCTCCCCCTGGACAGATCAGGTAATTAGCGGACTTCCCCCTGCCAGGGAACACCTGTGAAACCAGGCAGCTGCGTGGAGGGCAGCCCAAAACCTCCCCAACCCACTCGGGCTTGTTCCGGAATTCTGAGTTTTGCTAGGTTCTGTCCTCTGTCTGCAGCGCCTGGGATCTCCTAGGAGCTCTCCGCGTGTTTTCCCCGAGGGACTATTATGGGGGCTGCAGGGGAAAGTCGGGTGTTGGGCTGGAAACGCAGGTAGCATCTAGTGCCTCCCCCTGGACAAATGAGGTAATTAGCGTAATAACACCCCTTCCAGGGAACACCTGTGCATCCAGGCAGCTGCGTGGAAGGCGGCCCCAAACCTCCCCCACCAATTCGGCCGCGTTCCGGAATTCTGAGTGTGGCGAGGTTCTGTTCTCTGTCTGCAGCGCCTGGGAACTCCTAGGAGCCCTCCGCGTGTCTTCCCCGAGTGTCTCCTAGAGCGGGCTGATGGGAAAAATCGGGGGATAGGCTAGAAATGCAAGTAGTATCTAGTGCCTCTCTCTGGACTGATGAGGTAATTAGCGGACGTCCCCCTACCAGGGAATACCTGTGAAACAAGGCAGCTGCGTGTTGGGCGGCCCCAAACCTCCCCCACACACTCGGCCGCGGTCCGGAATTCTGAGTGTGGCGAGGTTCCGTCCTCTCTATGCAGCGCCTGGGATCTCCTAGGAGCCATTCGCGTGTCTTCCCTGAGTGTCTCCTAGTGCGGGATGCCGGGAAAGTGAGGGGGATGTTCTGGAAACGCAGGTAGCATCTAGTGCCTCCCCCTGGACAGATGAGGTAATTAGCGGAATTATCCCTGCCAGGGAACACCTGTGACACCAGGCAGCTGCGTGGAGGGCGGCCCCAAACCTCCACCACCCACTCGTCCGCGTTACGGAATTCTGAGTGTGGCGAGGTTCCGTCCTCTGTCTTCAGCGCCTGGGATCAACTAGGAGTCATTCCCGTGTCTTCCCCGAGTTTCTCCTAGTGCGGGCTGTCGGGGAAAGGCGGGGGTTGGGCTGAAAATGCAGGTAGCATCTAGTGCCTCCCCCTGGACAGATGAGGTAATTAGCGGACTTCCCCCTGCCAGGGAACAACTGTGACACCAGGCAGCTGCGTGGATGTTGGCCCCAAACCTCCCCCACCCACTCGGCCGCGTTCCGGAATTCTGAGGGTGGCGAGGCTCCGTCTTCTCTGCAGCGCCTGGGATCTCCTAGGAGCTCTCCGCGTGTTTTCCCCGAGGGACTATTATGGGGGCTGCAGGGGAAAGTCGGGTGTTTGGCTGGAAACGCAGGTAGCATCTAGTGCCTCCCCCTGGACAAATGAGGTAATTAGCGTAATAACACCCCTTCCAGGGAACACCTGTGCATCCAGGCAGCTGCGTGGAAGGCGGCCCCAAACCTCCCCCACCAATTCGGCCGCGTACCGGAATTCTGAGTGTTGCGAGGTTCTGTTCTCTGTCTGCAGCGCCTGGGAACTCCTAGGAGCCCTCCGCGTGTCTTCCCCGAGTGTCTCCTAGAGCGGGCTGATGGGAAAAATCGGGGGATAGGCTAGAAATGCAAGTAGCATCTAGTGCCTCTCCCTGGACTGATGAGGTAATTAGCGGACGTCCCCCTACCAGGGAATACCTGTGAAACAAGGCAGCTGCGTGTTGGGCGGCCCCAAACCTCCCCCACACACTCGGCCGCGGTCCGGAATTCTGAGTGTGGCGAGGTTCCGTCCTCTCTATGCAGCGCCTGGGATCTCCTAGGAGCTCTCCGCGTGTATTCCCCGAGAGACAATTATGCGGACTGCAGGGGAAAGTCGGGTGTTGGGCTGGAAACGCAGGTAGCATCTAGTGCCTCCCCCTGGACATTTGAGGTAATTAGCGGAATAACACCCCTTACAGGGAACACCTGTGCGACCAGGCAGCTGCGTGGAAGGCGGCCCCAAACCTCCCCCACCCACTCGGCCGCGGTCCGGAATTCTGAGTGTGGCGAGGTTCCGTCCTCCATCTGCAGCGCCTGGGATCTCTTAGGAGTCCTCCGCGTGTCTTCCCCGAGTGTCTCCTAGTGCGGGCTGCCCGGAAAAATTGGGGGTTGGGCTGGAAATGCAGGTAGCCTCTAGTGCCTCCACGTGGACAGATCAGGTAATTAGCGGACTTCCCCCTGCCAGGGAACACCTGTGAAACCAGGCAGCTGCGTGGAGGGCAGCCCAAAACCTCCCCAACCCACTCGGGCTTGTTCCGGAATTCTGAGTTTTGCTAGGTTCCGTCCTCTGTCTGCAGCGCCTGGGATCTCCGAGGAGCCCTCCGCGTGTCTTCCCCGCGTGTCTCCTAGTGCGGGCTGCTGGGGAAAGGTGGGGGTTGGGCTGGACATGCAGATAGCATCTAGTGCCTCCCACTGGACTGATCAGGTATTTAGCGGACTTCCCCCTTCCCGGGAACAACTGTGACACCAGGCAGCTGCGTGGAGGGCGGCCCCAAACCTCCCCCACCCACTCGGCCGCGTTCCGGAATTCTGAGAGTGGCGAGGCTCCGTCCTCACTCTGCAGCGCCTGGGATCTCCTAGGAGCCCTCCGCGTGTCTTCCCCGAGTGTCTCCTAGTGCGGGCTCCCGGGGAATGGCGGGGGTTGTGCTGGAAATGCAGGTAGCTTCTAGTGCCTCAACATGGACCGATGAGGAAATTAGCGGACTTCCCCCTGCCCGGGATCACCTGTGACACCAGGCAGCTGCGTGGAGGGCGGCCCAAACCTCCCCAACCCACTAGGCCACGTTCCGGATTTCTGAGTGTGGCGAGGTTCCATCCTCTGTCTGCAGCGACTGGGATCTCCTAGGAGAAATTCGCGTGTCTTCCCCGAGTGTCCCATAGTGCGGGCTGCAGGGAAATATCCGGTGTTGGTCTGGAAATGCAGGTAGCATCTAGTGCCTATCCCTGGACAGATCAGATAATTAGCGGACTTCCCTCGGAGAGGGAACACCTGTGACACCAGGCAGCTTCGAGTCGGTTGGCCCCAAACCTCCCAAACACACTCTGCCTCGTTCCGGAGTTCTGAGGTTGGCGAGGTTCTGTCCTCTGTCTGCAGCACCTTGGATATCCTACGAGCCCTCTGCGTATCTTCCCCGAGTGTCTCCTAGTGCGGGCTGACGGGAAATAGCGGATGATATGCTATAAATGCAGGTAGCATCTAGTGCCTGTCCCTGGACAGATGAGGTAATTAGCTGACTTCCCCCTGCCAGGGAACACCTGTGACACCAGGCAGCTGCGTGGTGGGCGGCCCCAAACCTCTGCAACACACTCGGCCGCTTTCCGGAATTCTGAGTGTGGCGAGGTTCCGTCCTCTGTCTTCAGCGCCTGGGATCACCTAGGAGCCATTCCCGTGTCTTCCCCGAATTTCTCCTAGTGCGGGCTGTCGGAGAAAGGCGGGGGTTTTGCTGGAAATGCAGGTAGAATCTAGTGCCTCCCCCTGGACCGATGAGGTAATTAGCGGACTTCCCCCTGCCAGGGAACACCTGTGACACCAGGCAGCTACGTGGAAGGCGGCCAAAAACCTCCCAAACCCACTCGGCCGCGTTACGAAATTCTGATTGTGGCGAGGTTCCGTTCTCTCTGCAGCGCCTGGGATCTCCTAGGAGCTCTCCCCGTGTCTTCCCCGAGTGACTATTATGCGGGCTGCAGGGGAAAGTCGGGGGATGGGCTGGAAACGCAGGTAGCATCTAGTGCCTCCCCGTTGGACAAATGAGGTAATTAGCGGAATAACACCCCTTACAGGGAACACCTGTGTGACCAGGCTGCTGCGTGGAGGGCGGCCCCAAACCTCCCCCACCAACTCGGGCCGCGTTCCTGTATTCTGAGTGTGGCGAGGTTCCCTTCTCTGTCTGCAGCGCCTGGGATCTCCTAGGAGCCCTCCGCGTGTCTTCCCCGAGTGTCTCCTAGTGCGGACTGACGGGAAAAAGCGGGGGATAGGCTAGAAATGCAGGTAGCATCTAGTGCCTCTCCCTGGAGAGATGAGGTAATTAGCGGACTTCCCCCTGCCAGGGAACACCTGTGACACCAGGCAGCTGCGTGGTGGGCGGCCCCAAACCTCTACCACACTCTCGGCCGCGTTCCGGAATTCTGAGTGTGGCGAGGTTTCGTCCTCTCTATGCAGCGCCTGGGACCTCCTAGGAGCATTTCGCGTGTCTTCCCTGAGTGTCCCCTAGTGCGGGCTGCCGGGAAAGGGTGGGGGTTGGGCTGGATACGCAGGTAGCATCTAGTGCCACCCCCTGGAGAGATGAGGTAAATAGCGGAATTCCCCCTGCCAGGGAACACCTGTGACACCAGGCAGCTGTGTGGATGGCGGCCCCAAACATCCCCCACCCACTGGGCCGCGGTCCGGAATTCTGAGTGTGGCGAGGTTCTGTCCTCTGTCTGCAGTGCCTTGAATCTCCTAGGAGCAATCCCCGTTTCTTCCCCGAGTGTGTCCTAGTGCGGGCTCCCGGGGAAAGGCGGGGGTTGGGCTGGAAATGCAGGTAGCATCTAGTGCCTCCCCCTGGACAGATGAGGTAATTAGCGGACTTCCTCCAGCCAGGGAACACCTGTGACACCAGGCAGGTGCGTGGAGGGCGGCCCCAAACCTCCCCCAACAACTCGGCCGCGTTCCGGAATTCTGAGTGTGGCGAGGTTCCGTCCTCGGTCTGCAGCGCCTGGGATCTCCTAGGAGCCCTCCACGTGTCCTCCCTGAGTGTCTCCGATTGCGGGATTTTGGGGAAAGGCGGGTGTTGTGCTGGATACGCAGGTAGCATCTAGTGCCTCCCCCTGGACAGATGAGGTAATTAGATGAATTCCCACTGCCTGCGAACACCTGTGAAATCAGGCAGCTGCGTGGAGGGTGGCTCAAATATTCCCCGAACCACTCGGACACGTTCCGGAATTCTGAGTGTGGCGAGGTTCCGTCCTCTGTCTGCAGCGCCTGGGATATCCTAGGAGCCCTCCGCGTGACTTCCCCGAGTGTCTCCTAGTGCGGGCTGCCTGGGAAAGGAGGTGGATAGGCTAGAAATGCAGGTAGCATCTAGTACCTCCCCCTGGACAGATGATTTATTTAGCGGAATTCCCCCTGCCAGGGAACACCTCTGTCACCAGGCAGCTGCGTGGAAGTCTGCCCCAAACCTCCCAACACACTAGGCCACGTTCCGTAATTCTGAGTGTGGCGAGGTTCCGTTCTCTGTCTGCAGCGCCTGGGATCTCCTAGGAGCCATCCACGTGTCTCACCCGAGTGACTATTATGCGGGCTGCAGGGGAAAGGTGGTGGTTGGGCTGGAAATGCAAGTAGCATCTATTGCCTACCACAGGAGAGATGAGGTATTTAGCGGAATTCCAACTGCCAACGAACACCTGTGACACCAGGCAGCTTCGTGGATGGCGGCCCCAAAACTCCTCCACCCACTCAGACAGTTCCAGAATTCTGAGTGTGGCGAAGTTCCGTCCCTCTGTCTGCAGCGCCTGGGATCTCCTAGGAGCACTCCGCCTCTCTTCCCCGAATGTATCATAGAGCGGGCTGCCGGGGAAAGGTGGGGGTTGGGCTGGAAATGCAGGTAGCATCTAGTGCCTCCCCCTGGACAGATGAGGTAATTAGCTGACTTCCCCCTGCCAGGGAACACCTGTGACACCAGGCAGCTGCGTGGTGGGCGGCCCCAAACCTCTGCAACACACTCGGCCGCTTTCCGGAATTCTGAGTGTGGCGAGGTTCCGTCCTCTGTCTTCAGCGCCTGGGATCACCTAGGAGCCATTCCCGTGTCTTCCCCGAATTTCTCCTAGTGCGGGCTGTCGGAGAAAGGCGGGGGTTGGGCTGGAAATGCAGGTAGAATCTAGTGCCTCCCCCTGGACCGATGAGGTAATTAGCGGACTTCCCCCTGCCAGGGAACACCTGTGACACCAGGCAGCTACGTGGAAGGCGGCCAAAAACCTCCCAAACCCACTCGGCCGCGTTACGAAATTCTGATTGTGGCGAGGTTCCGTTCTCTCTGCAGCGCCTGGGATCTCCTAGGAGCTCTCCCCGTGTCTTCCCCGAGTGACTATTATGCGGGCTGCAGGGGAAAGTCGGGGGATGGGCTGGAAACGCAGGTAGCATCTAGTGCCTCCCCGTTGGACAAATGAGGTAATTAGCGGAATAACACCCCTTACAGGGAACACCTGTGTGACCAGGCTGCTGCGTGGAGGGCGGCCCCAAACCTCCCCCCACCACTCGGCCGCGTTCCTGTATTCTGAGTGTGGCGAGGTTCCCTTCTCTGTCTGCAGCGCCTGAGATCTCCTAGGAGCCCTCCGCGTGTCTCCCCGAGTGTCTCCTAGTGCGGACTGACGGGAAAAAGCGGGGGATAGGCTAGAAATGCAGGTAGCATCTAGTGCCTCTCCCTGGAGAGATGAGGTAATTAGCGGACTTCCCCCTGCCAGGGAACACCTGTGACACCAGGCAGCTGCGTGGTGGGCGGCCCCAAACCTCTACCACACTCTCGGCCGCGTTCCGGAATTCTGAGTGTGGCGAGGTTTCGTCCTCTCTATGCAGCGCCTGGGACCTCCTAGGAGCATTTCGCGTGTCTTCCCTGAGTGTCTCCTAGTGCGGGCTGCCGGGAAAGGGTGGGGGTTGGGCTGGATACGCAGGTAGCATCTAGTGCCACCCCCTGGAGAGATGAGGTAAATAGCGGAATTCCCCCTGCCAGGGAACACCTGTGACACCAGGCAGCTGTGTGGATGGCGGCCCCAAACATCCCCCACCCACTGGGCCGCGGTCCGGAATTCTGAGTGTGGCGAGGTTCTGTCCTCTGTCCTGCAGTGCCTTGAATCTCCTAGGAGCAATCCCTGTTCTTCCCCGAGTGTGTCCTAGTGCGGGCTCCCGGGGAAAGGCGGGGGTTGGGCTGGAAATGCAGGTAGCATCTAGTGCCTCCCCCTGGACAGATGAGGTAATTAGCGGACTTCCTCCAGCCAGGGAACACCTGTGACACCAGGCAGGTGCTTGGAGGCGGCCCCAAACCTCCCCCAACAACTCGGCCGCGTTCCGGAATTCTGAGTGTGGCGAGGTTCCGTCCTCGGTCTGCAGCGCCTGGGATCTCCTAGGAGCCCTCCACGTGTCTTCCCTGAGTGTCTCCGATTGCAGGATTTTGGGGAAAGGCGGGGGTTGTGCTGGATACGCAGGTAGCATCTAGTGCCTCCCCCTGGACAGATGAGGTAATTAGATGAATTCCCACTGCCTGCGAACACCTGTGAAATCAGGCAGCTGCGTGGAGGGCGGCTCAAATATTCCCCGAACCACTCGGACACGTTCCGGAATTCTGAGTGTGGCGAGGTTCCGTCCTCTGTCTGCAGCGCCTGGGATATCCTAGGAGCCCTCCGCGTGACTTCCCCGAGTGTCTCCTAGTGCGGGCTGCCTGGGAAAGGAGGTGGATAGGCTAGAAATGCAGGTAGCATCTAGTACCTCCCCCTGGACAGATGATTTATTTAGCGGAATTCCCCCTGCCAGGGAACACCTCTGTCACCAGGCAGCTGCGTGGAAGTCTGCCCCAAACCTCCCAACACACTAGGCCACGTTCCGTAATTCTGAGTGTGGCGAGGTTCCGTTCTCTGTCCTGCAGCGCCTGGGATCTCCTAGGAGCCATCCACGTGTCTCACCCGAGTGACTCTTATGCGGGCTGCAGGGGAAAGGTGGTGGTTGGGCTGGAAATGCAAGTAGCATCTATTGCCTACCACAGGAGAGATGAGGTATTTAGCGGAATTCCAACTGCCAACGAACACCTGTGACACCAGGCAGCTTCGTGGATGGCGGCCCCAAAACTCCTCCACCCACTCAGACAGTTCCAGAATTCTGAGTGTGGCGAAGTTCCGTCCTCTGTCTGCAGCGCCTGGGATCTCCTAGGAGCACTCCGCCTCTCTTCCCCGAATGTATCATAGAGCGGGCTGCCGGGGAAAGGTGGGGGTTGGGCTGGAAATGCAGGTAACATTTAGTGCCTCCCCCTGGACAGATGAGGTAATTAGCGGAATTACCCCTGCCAGGGAACACCTGTGACACCAGGCAGTTTCGTGGAGTGTGGCCACAAACCTCCCCCACCCACTCGGCCGCATTCCGGAATTCTGAGTGTGGCGAGGATCCGTCCTCTGTCTGCAGCGCCTGGGATGCCCTAGGAGCCCTCCGCGTGTATTCCCCGGGTGTTACCTAGTGCCGGCTGCCTGGAATGGCGGTGGTTATGCTGGAAAAGCAGGTAGGATCTAGTACATCCCCCTGGAGAAATGAGGTAATTATTTAAATTCCCCCTGCCAAGGAACACCTGTGACAAAAGGCAGCTGCATGGAGTTCGACCCGAAATCTCCCCCACCCACTCGGCCGCATTCTGGAATTCTGAGTGTGGGGAGGTTCCGTCCTCTGTCTGCAGCGCCTGTGATCTCCTAAGAGCCCTCCGCCTGTCTTCCCCGTTTGTATCCTAGAGCGGGCTTCCGGGGAAATACGGGGGTTGGGCTGGAAATGCAGGTAGCATCTAGGGAATCCCTTTGGACAGATGAGTTAATTAGCGGAATTCCCCCTGCCAGGGAACACCTGGGACACCAGGCATCTTCGTGCAGGGCGGCCCCTAACCCACACCAACCACTCGGTCGCGTTCCGGAATTCTGAATTTGGCGAGGTTCCGACCTCTGTCTGCAGCACCTGGGATTACCTAGGACCCATTCGCGTGTCTTCCCTGAGTGTCTCTTAGTGCGTGCTGCCGGGGAAAGCCGGGGGTTGGGCTGGAAATGCTGGTAGCATCTACTGCCTCCCCCAGGACAGATGAGGTAATTAGCAGAATTCCCACTGCCAGGGAACACCTGTGACACCAGGCAGCTACGTGGAGGGGGGCCCGAACACTCCCCCACCCACTCGGCCACGTTTTGGAATTTTGAATGTGGCGAGGATCCGTCCTCTGTCTGCAGCGCCTGGGATCTCCTAGGAGCCCTCCGCGTGTCTTCCCCGAGTGTCTCCTTGTGCGGAATTTGAGGAAAGGCGAGGGTTGGGCTGGAAATGCAGGTAACATCTAGTGCCTCCCTCTGGACAGAAGAGGTAATAAGCGGACTTCCCCTGCCAGGGAACACCTGTGACACCAGGCAGCTGCTTGGGGGGCGGCCCCAAAATTCCCCACCCACTCGGCCGCGTTCCGGAATTCTGAGTGTGGCAAGGTTCCGTCCTCAGTCTTCAGCGACTGGGATCTCCTAGGAGTCTTCCGCGTGTCTTCCCTGAGTGTCTCCTAGTGCGGGCTGCCGGGAAAGTTCGGGGGTTGGGCTGGATACGCAGGTAGCATCTAGTGCCACCCCCTGGACAGATGAGGTAATTAACGGAATTCCCCCTGCCAGGGAACACCTCTGACACCAGGCAGCTTCGTGGAGGGCGGCCCCAAACCTCCCCACCCACTCGGCCGCGGTCCGGAATTCTGAGTGTGGCGAGGTTCTGTCCTCTGTCTGCAGTGCCTTGAATCTCCTAGGAGCAATCCCGCTTCTTCCCCGAGTGTCTCCTAGTGCGGGCTTCCGGGGAAAGGCGGGGGTTGGTCTGGAAATGCAGGTAGAATCTAGTGCCTCCCCTTGGACACATCAGGTAGTTAGCGGACTTCCCCCTGCCGGGAACACCTGTGAAACAAGGCAGCTACGTGGAAGGCGGTCCCAAACTTCCCCCACCTACTCGGCCGCGTTCTGGAATTCTGAGTGTTGCGAGGTTCCGTCCTCGGTTTGCAGCGCCTGTGATCTCCTAGTAGCACTCCGCCTGTCTTCCCCGAGTTTATCCTAGAGCGGGCTGCAGCTAAAGTCGGGGGTTAGGCTGGAAATGCAGGTAGAATCTAGTGCCTCCCCCTGGACAGGTGAGGTAATTAGCGGAATTCCCCCTGCAATGGAACACATGTGACACCAGGCTGCTGCGTGGATTGCAGCCCCAAACCTCCCCCATGCACTCGATCCCATTCCGGAATTCTGAGTGTGGCGAGGTTCCGTCCTCTGTCTGCAGCGCCTGGGATCACCTAAGAGCCCTTCCCGTGTCTTCCCCGAGTTTCTCCTATTGCGGGCTGACGGGGAAAGGCGGGGTTGGTCTGGAAATGCTGGTAGCATCTAGTGCCTCCCCC